>NC_090787.1:18467500-18767500 GCF_040054535.1 Antennarius striatus
CACAGCGAGTCCAAATCATCCTGTTTACTCAACAAATAATACATGTATAGCTCATCCAGAAGGTACATCAAGATGCTGCAATCTGGGCCAGTTAGCCTTAATTTTCTAAGATCAATGCATAACTAGGCTCCTCTCTATATGGGGTCCGTACTTTGCCATGCTGCATAGCTGAGTGGAGTCAGCTTGGAGACCGTGGACTAATTACTGGAGTGTTTACTGCTCTGCTGGATAGCATTTGTAGCATTTTGGATCATATCAGTGAGTCGGTTTGCTCTGCTCGAGACAGATAAATAAGACATTAAGACCAGGCTATGTATGAATGCAATTACAGTGGGGAAAATGACAGTCATCAGTTATAAAATGAATCTTTTAAAATGGGCCCTGCATGTATGTATACTTGCAGAACACACGTGCATGCATCTCGGTAGACAGACTATATCGAGACACTGTTCCTGCACTTTGATAGGGATCTGTTTGGTCACACTCTCTGTGCCAGCTGTCAGACCAGCTCCACTGCTGCGATTTAATTAGTCTGTTTATGTCCTTTCTAATAATAAAGCTCTCTGCGTGGAAGGACACATCCGACTAGCTCGCTGCACTGATGCTGGTGGCGCAGCACAGCTAAATGTGGGCCATGATGGAGGATGGTGGCTACTTCCTGCTTCTCTAGACAGAACAATGGCCCTCAGGCTCAGATCTAGTATCAACCCCTACTCAATCCTAACCTTAACCATTAGGGGATAAAGCACATACTGACCTGATATGAGTGTCTAGGGGCAACTTCATCCATCTTCCTCTCTAGCTCTCTTGTGGGAGCATTTGTCAGCCGAAGCTCTTGAGAGAGACTAGATTGTAGCCATGGGCTGAATAGAATTCATTTCATGAACATATAACGCCTCTTTGGCTGCAATATTATTGCCTCGCTTGATTTATACACTGGTAATGTGGCTTGTTTAGATATTATTTTATTCTGACACGGAGGCTGAACCGGGCAAAATAGGTTCCGTTTAAGCTGCAAGTCCTGAGGAGTACGGGAGTGGTGGCAGTAACTGCATCAGACACTCAGAGCTAGACAAGAGAGTGGCAGAGCAGACAGACAGCCTTCCAGCTTGAGTAAAGCGCTTGATGGGTCTCTGTCTCTCTTGGGCTTTGGCCCTCACCATCTCTCTATTAGTCTGCCAGGCCCATGGGAGCCAGGTGACAGATAAGTGAAGAACAGCACACACATTTTAATAGACATTTCAAAAGATAAACTTGATAATCATTTCACTTTTTAATGAAGTCTAATGTCCTCGTTCTAATTCCAGTTGCGTCGGCTGCTAAGCATCAGCATTATACTTGAATATGCATGATTGGGAAACTGTGAGGCACACGGATTTAGCTACAAAATACACAAACACAGACAACTGCAGAAATAGATTGCAATAACAGAGGGAATTGATTAAACATTATTTTTTTAATGATCCATATCAAGTTCTATCCTCTTTGAGTGGCAGTAGAAGCCTCTTAGAGCGGAGTAAACACGGTGGGAGACTGCGCACCAGACAGACTTTGTGTCATGGAAATATTTGTTTTAATGTCTCGTGTGGTTAGTTCACAATAGCAGGAGCAGAGCTATAAAAAAACAACTGACCAGTCGAGTTGTCATCCCTCATCAACATTAGGCTTCATTCTTCATTAATTGGATGGATTAATTTGGAGCGCTTTGATGCGGGGCTGATGCATGCGTTTGGCTGTCCCCTCCTCACTATTCTCTGTCAAATTGAATTTAGCCAGGAATGGGTCTGACCTTTGAAAGTGAAGAGATCAACACAATCTGAAAAGACAATGTCACTTGGTGTAAATGTGATATGTGTAATAAATGACATTCAACCTTTCAGTGATGATGAGCTTTCACAGGTTGCAATAATGCGGAACATGCATGGCCTGTAAATTTATAGAATGAAGAATATTTTCCATGCAGAGTTAAGATGTCGCAGCATTAGAGCTTGGATATCATATGCGCTCATTTCATTATGATTATGTCTGAGCAAAAACATTAACATAGAGTAATAATATTATCGTTTACACAGTAGCAGCAATGACGATAAGGTGATGACAACAAAAGCAGCAGAATGATGATCTCTTCTGCTGTGATTACCTGGTTAAAGTGTTCCACTGCCTGTCTATGACACAATCAGGGCTGGAATCAAAGAGTATTTGTGCCACTGAAAGTGTTTTTAGTTTTGTTCCATCATAGCATTCCATCGGTTGCCCGAGCCAAAGAGTTTTTCTTCTCTATTATGATATGGGAACTCTCATCCAAATAGAGCCATCAGCTACATTGAGCCTGGACATCTTAACCATCTCACATCCTCTCTGCTGGGACCAAGATAAAGACGGTGCAAGAGGGCAAATTCAAATAATGCTAAAGTTTTTTCACCAGCATGTCCTTAACTGTGTGAACAAAGAGCAATGTATTTGGTGATTTAGTGTATTTAGAGTTCCCAATAAAGTAATACCAGTACATCAACGTAACCTGACAGTCTAATTTCATCCACATGCAATTTCTGGAGAGCAGTGAGGAAATAAACTTGTTACTTATTTTCTCTTGTGAGGTGAAAACAGCAGAGGATCTGAGAACACTGGAGGCAGCGGTGCTAATTTTGTAATTAAAACAGATGATTTGATCCAATGACCACATGCAAATTGATCCCCACACCCCCTCGACAAAAGTGATATGACGGCAGAGTGGGCTGTGATTGATAACACTCGTCAATATATTTCATTTCAGTAGCCTTAGTCAAATGACAACTTGTGTCATTGACTGAAAGCAATCTTTTTAAAAGGGGAGCCTTTGCTAAGTATCAGATGAAAATGATTCCTCTGTCTGCTTGGGTGTCACTGTCTGTGGGAGCTTTATTGATTGGGCTTGAATATATTGCACCCGCAGTAGTAACAGCTGCTAGTAATATCTCTCCTCTCCTTCTGCTCCCCCCCTCTGCTCACAGCACTTTCTACGCTTGGGCTTATTGTCAGCGATCAGATGTTGATGCTCTCTTGCCGATGTTGGGTATTCATCAAGACTGATGTGTGACAAATGTAAAGTGAGCCTGATTCCAACCAAAATTAGGGAAGTGAACAGCATTTGCTAATGTGTCCTGAAGGCCTGGCTGTCTGGGCCACCCCAGTAATGTGCATGATTGTGTTAAGTAAAGCCACCATTGTCCCACCCCTCCAACCTCATTCTATACACTCTGCATTATCAAGCACAAGGATGTTGGCATTGACTGGTAAAGGTCATTTACTGTAATGAGATTTGCCATATCGAAGCATATGGCTTGATTATTGCCCCGTTTGTTAACATTTTCAGCTGAGAGACAAATAGACAGCTAAAACTAGGGCTGGAGTGGGTGGGGCGATGCTGTTTAGCGTTTTCCCTTTAAAGATGGAAAAAACTTTTTTTTTTACAACAGATCTGCCACAGATATGATTGATCTTTCAATTTTCATAAGGAACGCCTGCCATTAGACCAAAGGATTTAAATTATCCTATGAAAGTTGCCTGCCTTGGATTTTGTACACTTAAAGGACAAACACCTCTGCCTGTCTTCTTGATAATTTCTACCACATATTACAGCCCAGCAGTTTGGGGAGAAAAGCCATTATGTTATCTCATCAAACTGCAAATCTTTTCTTATCGTGGATTCTCTTACGTTACATTATATTACACTTACATTACATTAAATTAAGCATGGAAGTGGGAAACTGCCCATCTGAATAATTGGAAATTGTATCTCTTTATCCTGGCGTGCTCAACACATCATGTGTGTTGGTTTGAATAAGATTGAAATGTGTCCAATCATTGCGTTTATGGTAATATAAGATATGTTTTGTATGTGTTTTCATGTCTGGCCTACTCAGTGTGTTTACATACCTATATAGAATTATCTACACAGCCACACCGTTTGAAGATGGACCTATACGTTTTCATCTTTGCCTCTCCTTGTCGCCACATGATGCATTCTTTTTATGTATCCGTTTGCATGTGTACTTGTGTGTGCGTGCATGTGTATATGTGAGTGTGGCAGGTATTTAACAAAGGCAAGATGTTTACTCTATCAACATTAACTGCACAAACACAAAAGGCTTCAAAGTTTTATTCAATGACACCGAACGGCTGTGGGTGGCTACATCAAAGCTCAATACCTTCCTCTCTCCCCCCGTTTTAATGAGAAACAGGACTCACCAGCCTTGGCTGAACCTGCCATCTGTGTGTGTGTCTGTGTTTTTTCTTATTTGCATCTGTGCATGTGTGTGTGTGTGTGTCTGTGTGTGTGTGTGTGTGTGTGTGTGTGTGTGTGTGTCTGTGTGTCTGTGTGTGTGTCTGTGTGTGTGTCTGTGTCTGTGTGTGTGTCTGTGTGTGCGCATTTGTGAATGTGGGAGACTTTCTTTGCATAGGTAAGCTTGTGTTGTGTGAAATGGCACCATGAGCCAGACAACATATTTATGGAGGCTTTAAGGAGCCCTTCCATGTCACATGGCAGGATCTCTGATTTTTGGAAAGAGATTAACAGTTATAGTAAAGACGAATTGATTTTTAGTGCAATGGAGGGGCCTCTGAATGTTGTGCAGCATGACGGATCCTTTGTCATGAACCATTCATTTTCTTCTGGGACTGGTGTGCAAAGCCTCGATACGACCACAACAAAGAATCTCCATGTGTGTGTGTACCGCCGTCTCACCTTTGTTGGAGGAATACACGACATGGGGGCATTTTACAAGCGCAATTAGGAGGAAAACTGAAATTGCTTTGCAGGGGTGGACTGCATATGCATTGTGTAGCGAGTGAGTTCATTTAGCTGCTTGACTGGCATGGTCCTGTTCAGTTTGACAGATCAGAAGAGGAAAAAAAAAATCTCAACGCCATGAAAACCAAAGGCTTAGCGCTGCTCAAATCAGCCCTTTGTCTCGTTCATTTCAAATCAAAGGATAACCAGGAATGTTTGTTTGACAACAGCATTTACAATGCATTGTTCTGAAGCTCAGTTCATCCCAAACAAAGACAGATAGGCTTTAAACAAGTCATTTAATTAGCACCGGATCCCCAGCTCTGGCTCGCCAACCAATTATACATTCCTGAGGTGTAGGTCCTATTTCACGGCAGCGAGAGGCAGATCCTCTCCAGCCCTGTCTCCTACAGTACATTTCTCCCTTCCATTTAAGAGAAGGTAAATAGCCCAGACAGACAGCTTCATTAGCTAGCGTCTGAAGAGCACGGGGCCGATTGTCGCTTAAATAGTGCACTTTTACTGCAGGCCCAGCCAGCGACCTCCGATCAATTACAGCTGACATCATTGTTTGTCGGGAGCTTTTTTTCCTGGACAGAGGGAGTAAAAAACAAGATCAGTCCTGAGCTTTGGCTGAAATATAATCTTCTCCCTGTCTTTGGTTCTTTCGCTCCACAAACAATAAATCATTCAGTTGAAGAGATAATAAAGTGCCAAGAAGGAGCTACTTTAATTTTTGTCAGGGGAAATCTGTCCACAACAGGGTTAGGGGCAAAGGGTCAAGCTGCTAACTCCATACCATTTTCAATGACAATTGTTTTGTTCCTTATTTCTTGTTTTCCTCTGGTTCAACAACAACAAGAGCTGATGTCCTTTTATGTGATGCTGAACTGCTGCAAAAATCACCTCAGGTTACCATTACTGTCACTAAAATAAGTTAGTGCTCTCGTTCTAATCATTTTAAAACACTCAAAATTTGATTGTGTCCTAGTGTGAGTTTTGTAAAGTATCCGTCTTACCGTCAGCTGGTTGTTTCTGATGTAACAACTTTTCAATCACGGCGTTACCAAGGGCTGTTTTATAAGATTCAGTTCATCCTCTGTGATTCAGATCTTTGCTTATCCATGCAGCGGTGCTTGGGAAAGCACCGCAAAATATAATAGCTGAGCTGTTTATATTGGTATTAAGTGATTTGTAGTTTTAATGATGGTAAATAGGAGTTCACCTTTTCAAGTCCCTCAGGCTTACTTCAGGTAAATTAGTCCATTACTTGTGCCCTTCGGAGTGAATGGGAGTGGGTGCGGGGGGTTCACTTCTCATCAAGTATGAACTTCTATCTGAGATAAATACAAACTGATAAATATGTTTTTACATTATGCCCACTGGAATATCCACAGAATATCTGTGCAATTAAAGAATCAGAATAATGCTTGCTGATCCGCTTGTAGGAGAGAGAAGCAGAAAATCCTACTTATTATTATCAGCAGGTAACAAATTTTTCAAGATAGTGAGCTGTAATTATTCTCCTTTTTTTCACCAAGACGGCATCTAGCAAAGGGAAGAAATTGCATATGAATGAAGTCAAAAACACTTTACTTCAGGTTCCCTGAATAAACGTCCCTCTCACCTTGCTGCTTTCATCAACTAATAAAGGGATTTGGCCCGGGCCCTATTGGACTGTGGCACATTCCCTTACAGTGGCCAGAATAGGCTTTCATGGGACAAACACAGGTTTGCGGCGGGGCGACATGAAAGGGGCTGGTGGGCATCGAAAGCGAGACTAATACCCCTCTGAGCGAACAGAGGTCCTGTGTTTCCCCTCTAGGATGCCTGTCACCAAATCCCACACAGGTAAAACAAAGATATAAGCGCACTTGGTGTTCCAGTTTTTCTTCCCATTTTACTGATGTTAAAAAAATTCCATCAATCTTTATGTCTGAAGCTGTGATTGGATTGGTGTAATAAATCCATCTCAAAAGCAAAATAAGTCTCCTCTCTCTGGCCCTTGAGTGGCCTTGAAAGCCTGATAGGTAGCTGAAACCTCTCCACGTTGTCCTACAGTAAGTACCCCCGCAATCAGGCCCTCTGTGGTGTTTTTTAATTGAGCTTAGCCTGCTGAGTGGTAATTGATTCAGTCTGAGCCACAGCAGAGGCGCTGATACAAGGTGCTACTTGGCTTCCGTCTTTCTTTAATCTCTCCTGCTTTATATTGTTTGGGAATACTCGCCACTGAGAAACTGCATGCCATCTTTCTTATGGAAATCAATGCTTCTTTTGGAAGGAGAGGAATGACACAGAGGAGTACTTCTCATGTCCTTTCATTTTCAACCAGTGTCCTTCTCTTTAGAGGCTTCGCCATGCAGAACTCCTCGCCCTTTGGTTACTGATGTTTTGTCAGAAAAGAGAAGTGTTGTTGTGTGGATCAGCTTTCTGTAGTGCACTATTTTTTTTCTTCGCTTCATCTTTCATGCAGTTTTCCGTCGCCTTGAACTGGGCTGCCAGGAAAGAGCGAGAAAAAAGGAGTGAAAAATCAACAGACAGGCTCAATCAAATCCAATAGTGTCTATGAGGTTTTCATAAAAGCATTTTAGGAAAAGCATCTGAGTGGGGAAGGAATGAGACCAAACTGTTCTCAGTCACTTTTGATCCTGCCAGTTCAAAGTCCCCATAGAGTGGAGCGGGCTGAGGGGGGAGACGCTGGGGTGGCTGGGGGTTCCAGACACCTAGCTTTGACCTTCTGTCTGCGCTCATGTCCTTTGAAAGTTGGCTTGTTTTCATTAAGCCATTCAGAGGCACGGGGCAGAGACACAGTTTGACTAACTGCGAACCCCCTATGGTATCTTTATCCCACTTTCTTTACATTTCCAGACTGCTAATAGTTCAGTTCTCGCAATTAGGCCAGCATTGCTCGACAGCTATTGAATAATTTAAATAATTTAAAAAATATCTCTGATGTTGTAATTGAATACATTTTGTGTTTATTAATGAAAAAGAAATGAAAGTCCCATTATTGTGCGAGCTGAAAGTGACTTAAAGTGACTCTTTTTGGTCTCCTCTTCCTCCCCTTGCTCTGGTGTGGAATAGCTTCTATAATTAGCCTGAAGTCATTGGCATACTGTGGTCTGACCGTGCTTGTTTGCCATTAGTACGCTTAACTGTTCATTTGGGTAATGGCTTTCAAGATTCCTTTTGTTTTTACAGAGATATTTTTTGTATGTAAATATTGAGATAATTTCCATAATGTTCCATTTTTATTCATCATAGAATAATTGATGCATATTTATTGCTCTGTAAACTTTGGTCTTTGAATGATTGTGTGTATAGTTATCACCCCCCATTTTTTTATTATTATTGCAGTGGGATCTATTATTAATATGCAGTGTTAAACATTTATGTGTATTATGTTAACATGGAAAGATACCAGAGATGTTATTAATTTCAATTATTCCATTCTTCCCTAATGGATGGCGGTGCTAAGCTTTACTGTTATTAGACACCGATTTTGAAGGGTATCTCAGTAGTGGGAATTACTGATCACTGAATTAACAGCAGCTGGGTTAGAGTTTCCAGCAGACCCTGAGAAGTTTCCCCAGTGAGTATCTCACTCATAATATGCATCATTGAATAACCAACGACCTCTTCATATGCCTCAGGCCTGGAACTCCCCTTCATGATGATGCCACACCCCCTAATCCCAGTCAGCCTGCCCCCAGCCTCTGTCACTATGGCGATGAGCCAGATGAACCACCTCAGCACCATTGCAAACATGGCCGCAGCAGCACAGGGCCAGAGTCTGCCCTCCAGAATGGTCACCTCTGTTATAAAGGTAACTTTTAAGGCAGACAGCATCAATGTCACAACACTGCATGGCTGGATCATATATTTTGCTTCAGTTACACTGGATATTTATTTTGGTTTTGTTTCTGTCGCTGCTGGGGTTGCAGGAACGTGTGCCGGACAGTCCCTCCCCTGTTCCCTCCTTAGAAGATCACAGGAGGCCAGGCAGTCACCCATCATCTCATCGTAGCAGCAGTGTGTCCAGCTCCCCAGCGCACACAGAAAGTTCCTCAGACAGGATATGTATGTCTCTTAAGAACCCCTCAGCACAGCTAGTCTGACTAAAATAAAAAAGATAAAGATCTCATCAGTCTGTTGTTATTTTTTGACACATAGTATTAATGTGTCTTCATTAAGTTCACAATGACCCTTCTGCTTTGCCGTTTTCTCTTCAGCGGCACACCACAATGGCATGTCCATGAGCCACGCCCTGCTGGGGTTGTCCCCCAACATTCCCCCAGGGCCCAAAGAGGGAGACCTGGCCCATGATATGAGCCATGAAGGGGCCGCACACAAGAGGATTCACAATGACAAAGGTGAGCTGGGCTATATTTAAAGGGAAAAAAATGATTCGTGGATGAGGTCATCATGATATACAGAGATTTTCAACTTGACAACATATTAACTTTCTTTTATTCAGTGATCGTAATGTGTGTCTAAATATGTATATATCATATGTTATACACACACACACACACACACACACACACACACACACACACACACACACACACACACACACACACACACACACACACACACACACACAGTATATATCATATGTTATACACACGCACACACACACACACACACACACACACACACACACACACACACACACAGTGTGTGCTGTCAATGCTTTCCAGGAACCACATGCAATTTGGGAATCCGGGATTGAGATCTATTTATCTTATTATTTATGGTAATTTACGGTTTCTGTCATTTTACTCGACGTGACATCTGTCCACAATTACTGGAATTGTCAAATCAGTAATTTGACAATTCAAATTACTGATTTGTCAAATCAGTAATTTGACAAATCAAATTACTGATTTGTCAAATCAGTAATTTGACAAATCAAATTACTGATTTGTCAAATTACAATTATATATTGTAATTATATATATTATATATATTATGTTTATTAAACATAATATCTTACTGTTTAATAAACAGAAAATAAACATATTATAAAACATATATCATATTATACCCGTACTAGCAGGAGCCCGTGGAAATTCCACAATAAAACAATAATATCAGAATTTGTTTTTCTTTTTTTTCTTCACCGTCACAAGAAAACAAACAGCTGTGTCTGACGAAGCCGTAACGGCTCTGTCTGTGTGGGACAGATGAACGTGAAGACGAAGGCCGCTTTGGCGTTACGGTCCGGCCATCCGGGTAGATGGCGGCTTCCTGAGTTTGGTCTTGGTGAAAAAAGCATCGTGGTTCCCCACATGACAACGTGAGGTCCATCACAATCAAAGAACATAAACCACTATGTTTGATGAAGCCAAAATGGCTCGTAAGTGAGAGACATGGACAAATTTGAAGACCAGAGCTAACTCAGTTAGTGGCTGGAACTTCCGAGTAGACATCAGAAGCGTGACAGCGTGAGGTTTTCAAGTGAGCTTATTCAAATACATAGGTGGGGATTTACTGTATCATATCGCGTCATTTACCCCGTCACCCGCAATGCAGAAGAACTGGCTGTACTGTGTCCCCTCATGACTCGTGGTTAATGTGTTCCAGGAACCAGAGGCGAATAACGAATTTCGCAATATAGAGACAAACTATTTATCTTATTATTTACGGTAATTTAAACATTTATGAACCTTCCCCATACTGATATTAAACTACCTTCTATCTGTATTACCTTTTCCCCCACTCTTATCGACTGTTTAAAGCACTTTTGTGTCTCATAGAAGTGCATTGCGTTCGTAACACGTACGGTATCACTTGACGACCTACCCAAAATCCGCAATGAGGTGAAGTTGCAAGTGCTAATGTGCGAATGCGTGAGGGTGCACTGTACTATATTAAAAAAATAAAATTTAATTGTTTGTAAGCTTAAAATTCATTTATATTAACCAAATATTATTGAAAATGCATTCATAAATAATGTAGAGTACAGAATTGTATTCTACTTACCTTGGTTCAGCTTGAAAAAAAATGTTATTTGATTTACTTCGTTTTCTGACTCACGTCTCAGCTCCTGGAACCAAAAAACAAAGTAAGCCGAGGTGAACTTGTTTTTACATATACATAGTATTGAATCATATATATAGTACATGTATATGTATGTGAGTGTATTTTGTGTGTTTGTGTATATATATATATATATATATATATATATATGTATGTATGTATGTATTATATATAAAAATGTATATATACCACATATATACACTATGTAAATGTATATACATATACATATATACATACATACATACATACATACATACATACATATGACATATACATGTACTCACACAAACACACACACACACACACACACACACACACACACACACACACACACACACACACACACACACACACACACACACACACACACCCTCATGGTAAGTCTGATAAAATGTCTAAAGCTTTACAGAGAGGAGCCCGTGTTTGGAAGTCGACAGGAGTAAATGGAGGTAAGGAGCACTACCAAAGCAGTGGAAACAAGAAGCCCTCTTTTAGTTAATGTGTCACCAGAGGCAGAACAGCTCTGTGAGACGATTGTTAGTCAGACTCTCAATTCCTTATTTGTACCATTTCAAGTGGAAGATCAATTTTGGCTGATATTCTGTTCACCTAAAAAACAGTAAGACCTTGAATAATTAATATGCGACGTCTTTGATCATCACCCAGCAGTTTGTTCTGCTGAAATGATATTCCTCAGGTAATAGCAACAACAAAATAAATATGCACTTCAACAGGCCTAACCTACGTAGCTGTAAATATGTGTGTGTATGAGTGTGTAATAGAGATCGGACTCATGCAATAAAATATGTAAATTAAACTGCCTTGTTTTTTTATGTAGACAGTACATTATTTTTTAAAGACTAAGATAATTTTCCAGTAGTTTTCATTTCACAGATTTAATTACCCAGATACTCATATCCTATGCAGCATTAGGACACTGCAATTACAGTAAACAGGTGCGATCATTTCAGAATATTCTTTCAGCAGAAAGAAAAAAGGACAAATGATTTTAAAAAATGAACCAATAATAATGAGCTCCTTTCGGTAATTAGAAAAACATTATCATGTGGATGTTGCAACTAAAATAGGTTTCATGTAATCACCCAGATTTTGTAGTATTTGATTAATAAATAGTCTATTTAGTACCAAATTAATTATCATATTTTTGTACAAATATGGGGAATGAGTTTTGTATCTGTAGTAGTAGACGTTTATTACCCATTATTAATACCAGAACTTCAATGACAACACACATCAGTATTTTTATTATTAATTCCTTTCAGTGTTTCATTATAAATTTGTAGCACATGTACAAAAAAAAAAGATGGGAATCTAATAAGTAAAGCAGATTAAATATAAAATTAAGAAAATAATAGATTTTAGTATTCTCTGTTGGTTTTGAGCAGGGGAGGGGCCGGCTGTGCAGTGCGGGGTGATACAGGGTGGGGTGATAATGATATTAAATCCACTATGGAAATCACTGGGCTGTACTGTGTGTTCCCTGTTGGGTAGGTTGACGTGAAGATCAGTGCTAGACCTTCACTTACAGGGTGTGAAACAGTGAATAGTAATAATTAGCAGGATCATGAGCTGAGTTTGTGGGTCACAAACTTTATAAATGTGTGTGATGGTGGGAACTGTGTGTGTGTGTGTGTGTGTGTGTGTGTGGTGTGTGTGTGTGTGTGTGTGTGTGTGTGTGTGTGTGTGTGCATGCGTGCGTGTGTGTTTTGTGTATGCGTGTGCCAGCCAAACTGAACACTAACTGAGAAAGAAGGGAGATTAGCCAGGAATCCTTGTGCTGAATAAAACGAATGTTTCCTCACAAGCAGAAATCAGACTTAACTGAAGTGCCTCCTCCATACTCAGATAATCAACACAAATGGACTGTAATTTCTTTGCAGCATTAGAGGAGAAAGCAAATGACCCAGCAATCCACACCAATTCCAGCTAGTTGACCCACACACATCCACCTGCAAACATACGCCATGTTATCTTTGAGATTGTCAATTCCTAGTATGTCACTGGACTTGATTAGAATTCTGAGCTCTCCGGTGTGTGCACCAGAGGTCTCAGGCTGTGGAAAACATTTTTATAAAATAACCCATTAATGCAGAGGAGTGCAACTAAATTAGTTACCAATTTGCTGAGCATGAATTAATGAAGAGAGCTTCTCTCTGCTCCCACAGTTGTAATTTTCATAATAACCCCAGACCTTTATTTGGCAGGTTGTTTAGTTTTTTCGTTTGAAGGTTTTCATTAGTCTAATGAGGACTGTGCAAGGGCGAGCAGTCAGCACAATTTACATGAGGAAGCTATCATAATAAATGAGGCAATTTGAATAACATGCACAGGTTTATGCAGCGAGATAAGAGAGATTGTAGCAGCCAGATTCAGAGGTAACCAATACATTAAAACCAACTAATAGCCAAAGTAATTCCAATAAAAGCTTTAAGTGAAGGAATAAAATAATGATAGATATATTGAACTGTAATGATATGATACATGATGCATTAGATTAATAAAATAAATGTGTTTGGCGGTGAAGGAGCGGAAAGGCCTCGTCGTCTGAAGCTTTGTTTATGGTGAGCTTTTTAATTAGGTTTGTTCATCGCATCAGTTTGTTTAGATAAATGAGATAACAATCCAATGGTTTAATGATATCTCTCCACTTGTTTGATCTTTATGATCCTGGCACAGCATTAATTTAATCTCATGCAATGCACTCTTAGAAGGGAGCACGGTGGGCACAAGGAAGGATGCGATGCTGCGGCTCATATGGAGGCTGTTTAAATAGCCAGACACCTCAGAGACAGCCGCTATAATGTCACATCACTCATATCCTATGAGCCGGTCTCATCTTTTTCATGTCATCTCTGTTGATGAAGGACAAAGACTTTGTTGTCGTCGAAAAAAGACACTTTCCAAACTTGTGTCACCTAGTGCATAGTAACCAGATGGTAGCTGTATTTCTTTTTCTTTTCTTTTTTTTTTGAGGGAGGGTGGAAAGGGAGGTGCTAGCTGTTGTTTGAACTTGATTATTTTTTGTCCAAATTTTTCCCAGAGAAAGCGAGCTGAGATTAGATGTGTGAGAAAAAAGCCTTGTAGAAAGCTAAGTGTTATCTCACATGTGACTAATTGAATTGCTTCAAACAGAAAGTCTGTGGCAATAGCTTCCGACAAGCCTCTGTCTCATGAAACAGCAGGTAGCTGACAAACAAGGGGAAATTTGAAAGGTACTGAAGCCTTTGGCTGTAAACTCACTTTGGACATCAAACACTTGACATCATTTTATTTCCTTGGGGAGAAGGTGTTTGAAACACAAGCCATATGCATGTACATCCAAGTATAAGAGTTTTCTGTAAATACCATGTGGCAGTTTAAGCATTTTGCCAGCAACAAATTTCACCACTTTCCCTCAGCCTGCTGCAGTTAAATGTGCCACATCTCTTTTATAGTGAGCAAGAATGCCTGACAGCAGCATCTCAGGCAACTTCAGTACGTAAACCAATCCTGCAAACCATATTTCAAAAGTGGATGATTCACTGGTAATACGATATTGGCACTTTCTTGGTAAATGTTATATATCCTTGTTGAAACAACAGGAGATGCATTCATAATGTCTTTTCAAGCACAAATGGATGTTTGTTGTGGTGTATTATGTCACCTAGAGGTGCATCCTTTCATAACTGCTATCAACAGGGCGATCGTTGATGCACTGAGCGCTGCTGCGGCCGCTTCGGACAAACTTGATTTGTAACGCCTTCTCTTTGTTGGGAAGCTGACTAGATGTCCAGTTGAAGAGCTCAGGGCTGGTTCACTTTAAACTGACTGCAGTCCCAGCTTACCATCTGTATGATGAAGTGCAGCAGGTACCAGTGTCACAGTCTATTACATGCAGCTGCTTTGTACGAGGACCTGTGGACAATGATGGGCTCGTGGAGAGAGACAGATGCGCCACAAAAAAAGGATGCAAAAGACTAAAAAGTGATTTCCAGCCTTTGTAGTCTTAGTACTGTCTTAGTACTTAGTCTTTATACAATTTCCTCCGGGATTAATAAATTATCTATCTATCTATCTATCTATCTATCTATCTATCTATCTATCTATCTATCTATCTATCTATCTATCTATCTATCTATCTATCTATCTATCTATCTATCTATCTATCTATCTATCTATCTATCTATCTGCTCCTCCTTTGCATGAGCATCAGCAATGAATAAGAGGAAGTCAGGGGACTTTGGGTCAGGTGAAAGTTTCAGCATCACTTTAGTGCACTTCCTGTGGTGTAAATATTGTACTGACATTGATGGTATCTCTGCACGGTATCATTAAAAGTTGGCTATGTTCAGTGTAAGCTCATTCTCTTCATCTTTCTGACTTTAGTGCATTGTGTTTTGTTCAGTCCTTCCAATGTCCTTGGCGTTGCAAGCTTCAAACACATGCTGACTACCTGACTTTCCCTAAGTCAGGAGGCAAGATCATTAGCCATCACAGGCCTGAAATGCGACTTGGCAGACAATAATGCTTTATGATCAAACAACTTGTCAGTGCGTCCTGTTGAAATGAAACAGTGCAAAAAAATAATTCAATAGAGGATCAATCAAATTTCCCCAAGCCCATGTGAGAGAGATTGCTGATGGTGCAGAGGGGGGCAACTCCTTGAGGACATGGGAGTTCATTTGGATATTTGTTCCCCCTCATGAATGTTCCATTGCGTGACACCATCTCCTGCTAATCACATTTCTCTGAAAAGGGAGAGATGCTTTTAGGGACGTTGAAAAGAGAGAGGTTCTTTTTAATCTTTGAAATGCCTCAAAAGTGACAGAATGCTTTCTCCTGCCAAGATGTGAGCCTAGGATGGGGAGATAAATATGCTGTGGTCAGCTAAGTGTATCTAGTGAGCAGAGAGGCAAATTTAATAATGCATTATCATTCACTGGCGAAGGTGAAATCTCCCTGTCCATCAGAAAGCTGAGGCCTGTTTCATGTTACCCTTCACTGCAAATGAACAAGTGCTTTACTCAGCCATACCAGAGATGCTCAGTAGGCACCAGTGCGCTGCTGCATACGCTGCTCTGGACTGTCAGGAAAACAGCTCTGTAATCAAAGCAATCATCTCTCGGTCTTGACTGGAGACACTGATGATCACAGACCTCGTTCCTGATAAACCTGTTTTGAACAATAACCTCCTTCTTTGTTTCATCCTCCTCCTCTCCCTCTCTGAGAACACAAGGTGCACTTTACATATCTGAGCATCTGCTATTATGCAGATTACGGGAACATATTTACACGAATGCCCTTGGACAACAGCGTTCAAATAATTATGAAGATTATGTAGGCTGCCGAAAATTTGCGATTCAAAACAATGGGTTACCTTAGTAGTGGCGACTGTTGCAGACAGATAAGGTTGACCCTGAATATGTATTTCTGTACTTTTGGAGATATTCTGCTGGGTTGTTTGTATAATTTAGCATTTTCATGTAAACAGTAATTAAGGGATGTTACCACCATTCCAGGGCCAAGCTCTGCCAAGGTAAACAACAGCCCTAGCAGTTTGCCACAGTCCATCATGTTTACAGACTTGTAGAGCTGAGTGCTGTTTGTATGCTCTTCCTTGGCAAAGCCCATAAAACACAACCAATTGGATGCCGAGTGTTGAACACAGTCTTATCATCTGGCAGTCTACTCACTCACTTGAGGACATTGTGAGTCAAACCTTTAAATTTTCACTCTGCGATAATTACGCTGCTATACTTGAGCTTTTATATCCTTTCACTGAGAAAGTAAATCATTCCTAATAAAGAGAGGAAGAATAGTGGGCGGAGGGAAAAGTGCTTGAGGACTAATTCTCTTCACTCCCCCTCTCTGTTCTCTATTCTGCTTTTTGAAAGCCTTTCTCTGAGTGTTCCAGTCACCTTGACTTTGCAGCTGCAGCCTTATAGTCTGTTGCTTATCCTGCCTAACCCCAGCCTGTCAATTAGGTGTTTAAAAATTAATCTCTTTAACTGGAAAAACCATACCAGCTTTCTTCTGTCTGTAAATGAAGTGTTATTAATTCACACAGCGCAAAGCCAGCATTAGAATAATGTTATCAAAACAGATTTCCACACGTTTAACACATTGCTCCCATTAAAAACCCTATAAGTATTTTTATAACTGTGGAACCAGGCCCACTAATGGATTTGCATACTTTTTTGACCTTCCTCACCAGGCAACCGCAGAAGCCAGGCCTTTAAAAGTTTATATTTCCCATTTCCTCTTTTGTTCTTTCATCTTCATTTAAAAGCTGCTCAGTATGTTGCGTCTGGATTCGCTCCAGCCATCGTCTACGCTCGTTTAGCAACGACAGAACCGAGTTGCCTCTCCCTGTAGGATAGCAATGCCAGGCAATGACACCAATGTGTCTACTTACCCCCTCTCAACGTCCCCCCACCCATCCCCAAACCCCGGGAAGCTCTGATCTAGTGGGAGGCTATCTGGCCAACCACACCAAGTTAATACTGGTTCCATTAAAATCTGGTGATTATGGGGGATTTCCTGTCTTGTTTGTTTGTTTGAATGCTTAATTATCAATATGTAATTGGCATGTGTATTTTGATGTGGGGTGCATATTCGGTGGCACATTTTACTAGACTGCACATTGCTATCGGATAGAAACAGGACTCCCCAGTCACTAAGTTAAGCTGCATGAGAACTTATTCTAATGAATTAATAAATGCCAAACAAAGGGGCACCAAACAAAGAGTGAGAAATAAATGGTTTGATGATTAGCGGGTCAGAGAGATTAGTGGTGCATACAGTGCAAATGATCCCCTTTTGAATTGTGAATGATTTAGGAGAAATACCCAATCAATAGTATAGGCCGATTTAATCTCTGGGATTCTTCTATCGATAGCTGTACCCAGTCTCCAAGGGTCAATATGCAAAGACAATGAAAACACCTTCAAAGTGCCTCACTATTATGTCCTTCTTCTATTATTATCTTGTTGGCATTTTGGGCTCATAGTCAATAGGTTAAATTACAGAAATCTATTCAAGTCTGCCCACCTGTCATTTCCTATTCTGAGTCACAAGTTTATTTTCCTCCGTTTGCCTTCCCTTGCTGGTTTGACTAAAAGGGGAGGATGTGGATGCGGCGCTGGGATCTCTGACCTTAAATCACCTTCTGTGTCGACCAGTCTAACTGAGATTGTCTATACAAAATACCATTTTGTCTCCACTGCTGTTCGCTTTAAGAGCTCATTTGAAGGTGTGCGCTGGCAGAAACAAAGTCCTGTATGCTTTTATGCAGTCATCACAGTCAGCCAAGCCTGTAATCCTCAGAGGTCCGATAATGACATAGCCCCTGCATTTATTACATGGAGGAGAGGAGAGAGGGAAAACGCTGACTTTGAACAAATGAACACTCTGACCTTTATGCAATAAATATGACATGGGCCGCATAAAAAGACAAGATATCTTCCTCCTGAATGGAAGTCAACATGGATTCTGCTCCCTAGCCTCTTGCTCTCTCTGTTCCATTTCAGTTTTCGTCTCTCTCTCTCTCTCTCTGTCTCTGTCTCTGTCTCTGTCTCTGTCTGTCTCTGTCTCTCTGTCTCTCTCTCTCTCTCTGTCTCTCTCTCTCTCTCTCTGTCTCTCTCTCTCTCTCTCTCTCTCTCTCTCTCTCTCTCTAGCTGTTTCATTTTCTTCGTTTTCGACCAACAGTTAAACAAATTGTGGAATCGATTTGAATTGCTTTTGCCATAATATTATAATCTATGCTTCAAAAACACTTTTCTACTTGATCTTTTTCTTTACTAGGTGTGCTGCACATTCATTCTGATCTTCACGTATTATCTTAAGTGTTATAATTTTCTTACCAATTACAGCAATAAATAAAACTCTCTCCTCATTCATGCCTGAAAAATAGCTTTAACAGAGTATCAACCCATCACTCCATATTTTGTTATCTTGGTCTGATCCCAATTGAGCATTGCAATTGTCTTCTTTTGTCACCTCGGACAGCCTCTCTGACAGTAAAGGATTTATGGTTATTTCCACCATGCGTCCGTCTGTGGCTCTATCTTTATATGGCCTTGAGAATACGATTCAATTTATTAAGGCAAAGCAATGGACTCATTACTTAAAAAGGTGGTGAGAGAGAAACTAAGGGAGAGGCAGAAGTGACACACTGAATTGGTTACTAATGGAAAGGCACAGCCATAGGGCAGTTGAAATTTAATGATATCCTACAAGAAAATATGAAGGTGTCACTCTCCAAAAAGTCATGCTAAATGTCAACATTTTAAGGTCCCGGCGTTAATTTTATGCCTGTGCACAGTAATGTTTTGGAGAGCATTTAGGAAACACGGCCCAGTGGCCAGCCTGATTATCCCGCTCACCTTTTCTCCTCTCTCCAAATGGGTTTGTGCAGCAAGCGATTTCATCTCTAAGTGAAGGGAACATTAGGGAGGGGAGAAAGAAAGAGCGATAGAGGAAAACACGCGATTTGATTTTCATGCTGTGATAAAAGAGTGGGAGCCAAATGTTACCTGTTAATCTAGCCCAAACCGACCGGGGCTCTTGACTTTGTCCCCCAGCAGGGATGGGGCAAACACTCATTTTCCTCTCTCCGTGATGAAAAGGAAATTAGCTTAAATGTGATGAGGGCACATTAGTTTGTGTGTTGTGTGTGTGTGCTTAATGAGTGTGTATGTGTCTGAGGGTTTTTGTTTGTGAATACATGCACATGTTTTTTGATTTCTTCTCAGTGCGTACAATACATTACACACACTTTACCATATGCAGATGGTAGTTCTGCTGAAGGAATCGGTCCTGTGTTCATCACATATCTTTGTCACATTATGACCCATAAGTTGCTTCAAGTCAGTCTGAAGCTTCAGTAGGTGGAGTCAGTTGTGTTGTGACATAACAGTATTGGTGATAACCATATCTTTTATAGATGTTTATATGGGTGTCTTTTCACTAATCATCACTGTAACTGTTCATTTTTATGGTTTGTACAGCTATAGATGCAGAGCCTCAACTTCACTCATATTTTGAAAGAAATTATTTTGACCCTTCATAAAAACCAAATGACAAACAAATCAAACAAATGTACTCAAATTTTCTATTTAATTTCCACACTTTATGAAAATATTATCATGCACAAAATATGAAAAACTGGTATCCTGCTAGTCTTTGTTGGACTATGTGCTTTCTGTAATGTTAGTTGCACAAGCCAGCATATCTTAGCTTCATTTCTCAACACAATTCCCAGAGTTGTGAAGTTGATAACGGGCAATTCAAGTAAACAGATGCTTTTTCAGATGCTATTTACTTTACAGTGTGTGTGATGGGCACTTTACCTGTTATTATATATTGTGACCAAAAAAAAAGTAAATGCCATAAAATCTTTTCCTGTTATCTTTAATCTTAACATCTCTTTTTTCCCTCTCTAAAATTTTTGTTAGACCCCTCCTGAATTCAGGTTTTGATTTTTTAATGTATTACAAGTTTGGAAACACTAACATACTTAAGAAAGAGATACAGACTAATATCAGCTATCAACATTAGGTGGCATGCTGTTCTACCTGTTTATACCGATAGTGTCATCACAGCTGAATTTAGATCTTTCAGAGTTCAGACTTCATTTGCAAGATAAGCTCAAGCTCATGTTTTTTTTAAATTGTTCACAGAACATGCAGCCACACTGTTTGTCTAACTCTGCATCATCACTGCATCCGTTCTGGAAAACAGATAATTCCCTTGACAAGATTTTCCAAATGTTAAGTGCAGGTGGAATAATGCAGTGTTAGCTGCTAATGGCTGTCCAAGAGGTCCTATCCACTCCATTTGAAGGAGGCAGATTTCCTTGCAGCCCCAGCAGATCAGATTTAATTGTGCAGTGAAAGGCATTGGTTTGTGTTAGCTGTGCTGACAACCTCAAGGTTTAGCATTCACTTCTCCTGCTGGGAGGAACACGGGTTTGCAAGGACAAAGGCTTCACCTGTCAATATATCACACTGACTGGCCAGCCAAATGTACCTCTGCTCTCCCTCTCCCCGCTTCCCCACTTCCTCTCTGTCACTCTTTCATTCTCTGCACACACATTCTATTCCTGCCCTCTCTCCCTTAGATCCTGCCTCACAAATCTATCCATCCATCCATCCATCCATCCATCTTCTGTCTTCAACCAACTCTCCTTCTCGACATCTTTCTCCCCCCTCACTCCCTCTCTCCGTGTCATTCTGTATCTTCCTTTCCTCCTTGCTCACATTGCATTCTTGAGAAGACTCAGCTGAAATGTCCTGAGGGACCCAGTTTCAAACACAGGAACCAGAAACATATGGCACATTTTCAACTCCCAAGGTCAATTACAGCTATTTATCCAGAGATAGCAGCTAAATTTCCCAAGGTTTCTTCTAGATTTACCACAGATTGTAATGTGTGTCTGTCACATTTTTAAATCAGGCCAGTTTCCTCAGCTTCTTTCCACACCCTGTGACTTTCCATCAAATATTCTAAAGGCTTTCAAGTGGGTTTAAGACATGTTTTATCTCTGGTTATCATATGCTCCATCTTTTTTGCTTCAGCTTTGCTCGGTCCAAGTGCCTCTTGCAACACAAATCTAATAATATGTAAATTGGAGATAAGCCCAGATCCCTCCAAGTGATATTTTTTACATTCATAGTTTGTCAAGTCAATTCCTGGGCCTCTGTTTTAGCCGCACAATACATGAGGAGTGAGAAAATTAACTGGATAGGTGATTCATCATTGCTAGCACTCTGTCAAGGACTCCCTCTGCAGCTATTGAGAGCAGGGGGGGTTTGTTTTAAATTATGGCATTTCATTCAGAATGTATTGTATTTACAGCGTCCCATTTTTATTTGTGGCTCCTATTATCCGCCGAAACAGTTGTGCATGAAATGTTATTTGTGACAGGGGTGACCTGCGAGTGTTTTTCCACACAGTATTTCATAGCCGAGGGGGGTTGGGTTGCCTTAACTATACTTTTACCGTACGGTAAGCACAAGAGGCTGTCACAGCTGCTGCTGGCAGCCTTGCTAGTGGAGAAATATCACCTGGAAACAGAGTACTCCATTCCACTGGCCCCCATCACTCCAACGCCTGTCGCTGTAATTAAGTTGAAGTCAATGATTCTGGAGCGATGGTGAGAAGTAAACATGCAAACACATGCCAGCTTTTGCCGCCAGGAACAGAGAAAAAGAGAGGTGGTGGTTGGTGGGGGGGAAGGGGGGCAATAACATCAGAAGCAAAGAAACCACAGATCTAGATCATGTTCAGCTGGAAATTACATTTGAGTTTCATTAAGCCAGTTTTGATTATATTGATTGAATTAGTCACTTATTAGCTTCCTGTTTTTTTCTTTGAACATGCCTCTATTGGTGCACAGCTCCTGGTAGAAATGTTATCTGACAAGAGGTGCTCCACGGTTGTTGGAGTCTGTCGAACAAAACATGCTGTTTGCTTTTCCCAGAGCATGACAGGTTGTTTCCCCTGCAACAAAGCCATCAAATATTCTATGTGATCCAACATTGTGTTGTAGGGGAGGCCTGCTGAGTGGGAAGCTGGAGTTTGTTAAAGCAATGATTTATGATTAATGCCAACACTAAATAAGGGACAAAGTGCCTACAGTACAAATCAATTACAATGCTACAACAGCAGACCTTTCCCCAAGGTCTACTAAAGTCTCTAGTTGTTATGGTGATTTTATTGGAGGTGGGTGATGCAAGCATATAATGCATGCAATACATCTATATCAACCTGAGCTGGAGCCAACTGTAATGCTTTTGATCTCTGATTAGCCATTTCATTGAGATAAAATGGGACTTTCATGTTGTGCCACTGTGTAAGGAGAAAGCATTTTATATCCCCACCTAGTTGCCCACCTGAAAATACAGACAGGACTGCACCAAACAAAACAAATTACTGCAGGACGAGCTTCTTAAAAGTAGGCAATTCATTATTTTTATGAAGTCAAATTATAAACAAATTTCAATCCATTAGGCAACCATCCATTCTAATTAATCAACAGAATTGAACTCTGTGTGAAAAAGGAGAAAGGTTGTTTACTGTCTCCACGGACCAGCGGTGCATATTTCACCATCTTTCCCTCTTTGAAAAAAAACCCCCCGTTCTTTAAATTACCAACCTAAACTGTGAATCCTAACACTCAACTTTTGGCACAGAGATGTTTCCAGGGCATTTGCAGATGCTTCAAATAATCTCCAATGTTTTTGCTCAATCTGCTCTGAGGATGGGTGAAATAAATACTTTAAACTAATTAATGTAAGACCAGCTGTTCCCAGCACTTGGCTGGCATTGGTGAATATTGATGGGAGGGGGAGGCAGGGCTGTTCGGCTCTGCTCACTGTTTGTACAAGATTCAGACTGCCACACAAACAGATATGAATACTGGATGAGAGCAGAGAGGTGCTGTGCACAACACATTACAAATATGATATGCTTTTCTTCTCTTTCGTTAAATTTGATTAAATTCTGCATGATGGTTGCACTTAAAATTTGTTGGCTTCATAAAAGCTTGCTGGACAAGAAACGTGTAAGATCTGATGGGGCAACAAAAGGCACCATCTGACATACTGTTTCCGTTTGACCGGGCTGCTTTTTCCCCCATTTCACTCCTTTACTCCTCTTTCCTCCTCTGAGGCCTGGTGAAGAGACTGGACAGCAGATGGCAGAGCCCTACCCTTCTGCAGCTGATGAATGGTGGATGATCTCATCTTAGGTTTGATAGGCACTTCTGCGTGCACACACAAAGAAAGCCCATGCCCCTGGGGTCAAGTAGTGAACCTGCTCCTGATTTTGGAGTCCACATGACATGTCTAAAAGGAAAAGCTGGATTTGTCTTACCTGGTATTGTTTGCCCCCATACTCAGATCATGAAAAGACACTATACAAACAGCTCTCCACGTTGTCAGCCATGAAATTTCTGTGAGGTGAAGAGGGGAAGTATGCTTGGATTGGATACTGCAGATCAATACAGACTCAGTCGTATCTGCTGGTCAATACCTGTCAGCATTGCCAAAAACTACTCCTATATTCCACGAGCTTGAATGTTTAGAAGTTTCATGTTGTTTTTAATTTTTCAATGTTATTCTTTTCTTTGCAGATGACAACTCAATGTGTACTCCGACAGCAAGAGACAGCTACGAGAGGTTGTCATTGGCCGGACAGGCTCTTCCTCCTGGCTTCCCCTCACCATTTCTCTTCCCAGATGGTCTGTCATCTATAGAGACCCTCCTCACCAACATACAGGTAAGCTCCTCTGATGAAGTTGGGCCTTCATAACAAGACAGCGTTAGTAGGTTTAGATCAAAAGTATGCAATAAATAGCAAGATAACTACATATTTTCGAAACCTTCTCTAAAAAGGAGTGTTTGTTCGATACCATGATACAAAATCTTTAACAAAGAAATCATAACTCAGATTCCTGTCATTTAGACTGATCTATATTTTGCTAACATGATGTAATTCCGCTTTCCTTGGAAATTGAGTACCAACAATAAATGAAAATCACATAAATTAGAAAGATCCAGAATTGTTTTGCTTTGCCAAACTGTACAAATTAATTGTCTCATCTAACATGGGTGGTTTTGTAATCCACTGACATGTACTGTATATTGCTTTAAGAGTAATTAGTAAAAATACTCTGGAGACAATTAAATTATACCCAAACACCCAAAACTAAGCAGGTATTTTTCAACAAATTGAATGCTTGATTCATTATTGCCATTTTGTTTTCCGACTCAACCTTGTTCATTATTAGCTGACTCAGTCCAGTAATTATTTATTTTGCATCTTAAGGTAAGTTCATTAATAGTTTAAAAAAAATCAATACAAAGAACCATCCTCTTTCCAGCAGAGTTACGATTAACATTTGGCCAGTAGATACACCAACATGTGAATGTACTCATCTCACTGGATCCATCTACTCATTTAGGCTTAAGCTCAAACAGCTTCAGTCAGAACGATGAATGTGTTTGCTTCCACTCAGGGTGTAATGACGTGTGCACTCCGCTGCCCTTCTCATTGCACTTGTCCTGTTGGCGTCAGTGTCCTGTATCTCCTTTGGCTTTGTGTGGTAATTTGAGAGCCACAAGTATAGACGTTGCAAGCTCCCAACACTCCACTAAGTCATCTTTGATAATGATCTTCACATTGAATATTTATATACAAATCAACAAAATGAAATCAAGCAGAAAATTAAGATAAAGCAACTTAGAATAAATTGGGGTCAGAAGAATCAACAATTATCAAGATCTAGCCCAGTGCATTTGATATAATTCCTTGTGGATTGGGAATAATTGTGAGGAAAATGACTGCTTTGCTCTAATATCATGTCTTTTAATTCAAGGCTGTCAGGAGTGTATTTGGAACGGCAGTAATGTAATTGATACATGATGAGATACTTGTAATTTATAATATTTATTCCTGCTGTGCCCTGAGAGGAGCTTAAACATGTGCTGCAGAGACTAATACTGAACATTCATACCCATCTTTTACAATTGCCAGCTGTGCAGTGAAGATGCATCTATGATCCCCATTCAGACCTTTTGAGTGACTGCGTCAAGGGATGTTTCAAACATACTTGTTTCTGGTTCGTAATGTCTGTCCATGGTTACATTTGGGTCAAAATGGGTCAGACAGAAACATTGCTGTCACATCATTATTCACATCATCATTCAAACATTAAAAAAAAACTACTAGAGCCACATTTGTGTTTCCGCACCACGTGGAAGCTGTGCTGCAGCCAAGTGATGATGACATCACACATTAAAGGATCCCTTGTGGTACACCTGAAAGGTGTCACGTCGCAGCCGTTTGACCCGTTCCGCCTCACTAGACCTGCTGTGACGTGCTTTTCACTGTGGATTGCCGTCGCTACATTGAGAAAGCCTTTAATAGTCCACATCACTCTGTTTTCCCCCGTTCCACACTTTGGTTCTGCATCTCTTCCTGCACGCATCTACACTCATTGTGTGTCTGTGCAGGGCCTGCTCAAAGTGGCGATTGACAACGCACGGGCTCAGGAGAAACAGGTGCAGCTGGAGAAGACGGAGCTGAAGATGGAGCTGTTCAGAGAGAGGGAGCTCAGGGAGACTCTGGAGAAGCAGCTTGCCATGGAGCAGAAGAACAGAGGTACTGTCTGATCACTACCTGGCACTGAATCCTCCCTGTCAGCCAATGCTCAGTGTGTGTGTGTGTGTGTGTGTGTGTGTGTGTGTGTGTATGTGTGTGTGTGCGTGTGTGTGTCTGTACGTGTGTCTGTACGTGTCTGTATGTGTGTGTAGGCCTGTGGTGCATGGCTGCACACTTTTACGTGTATGCTTAATGTTTCCTATTGAATCACTGACTTAAGTGGTTGTGTTTCTTTGGTTACACATGCATTTATCCGCTAAGCGACATTTTTCCTGCTCTTAGTCTCTTAACATAATTGGTAATACACATTAACTCACTCGTCGTCTCATGTTAAATGCATCAGCTTCATATGCTAACTGTCGTTTATGTTTAATGAGAAATTCCCGAAAATTATCCCAATAAATTTTTCAATTTGCTTTAATTCCCTCCAGCAGTTTGTTAAGTCTCAGTCAGTATTTTCTTTTAATAAAGAAGATCTAAATATTTGGCTTTAATTGATTTTCTGTTTTCTATTACAGAATGCTTGGTTCCTAAAATGAGGTTGCTATCTCAATAATCAGATTTTTGTTTAAAAGTGTCTCCACTAATTTACACATGTAGCTCACTTACTGTCACTGTGGGCTTTCCCCGTTTTAGCAATAATTCAGAAACGTCTGAAGAAGGAGAAGAAGGCCAAGAGGAAACTCCAAGAAGCTCTGGAGTACGAGTCCAAGAGGAGAGAACAGGTGGAGCAGACTCTGAAGCAGCCGTCGCCCTCCGACAGCATGCGTTCACTTAACGGTCAGACATGTTCCGCCTTCAGAGCTGTCAGACATGTAGTTTGGTCCACGGGGGGGACAAGATATAATTATGAGATAAAACTTAGCTGAAGGAAACGCTGCTAGAGCGCAGATAACAAAAAAATACACACAAACACACACGCACACATAGACATACACACACATGGCAAAACATGAGAAATTCACGTTGTACCCCACTGAATCATGTAATCCATATTTAAGAGGCCTCTGCCTGTTTGGCAGAGGTGTGATTTACCAACCACATATATTCAAGCATCGTTCTCTTTGTTCTTCAGACATGAGCTGCTAGTTTGCAGAGCTTAGTTGTTATACACAGAATGTGACAGGCTCATAAAATACGATTTACAATCTGAGTTTAAACCACCACTGTGTCAAAAAATGTCATTTTAATATCTCAGTAATGCAGATTTTTTTTACATACATAAAATATCTCAAATCATGTCAGCATTTTGCAGTGATTGTTTTATCATCAGCTCCATGGTAAATCAGCAGCTCCCATTATGAAGCTTGTAAAATATGACTTGAACAGTGGATAACCACACACGCTTAATAACTATCACAAAGTGTTAAATAAAGGAGTCGAGGTTGAATATTTCCCACCAGAAAATCAAATGCTCCGATACACCCCTTCGCCTGCATGAGGGTATGATTCGGCCTGAAGGCTGGGTCTCTTGTTTGGGATGAACGATGCTGTGAAGGTGCTGTTGTGATAGGTGGATGTCGGGAATGTTTAACGGTGGTGATCCCTCTCTTCTCGCAGACGCTCTGACCCCTGAGATGGAGAGTGACCGCAGCAGTGGAAGAACAGATGCTGAAAGGACAATACAAGGTACAGGGTCTTAGATGAGACAATAAATCTCTCTCTTTCTCTGGCTCTCACTCTTCTCTCCCCCACCCCTACCCTGCTTCCTCTCTCCCTCACACACACACACACACACGCACACGCACACACACACACACACACACACACACACACACACACACACGCATGGCTTCAGTTTATGAACATTAGTGTTTCTCTGCCTGCTGTTCAGGCATACAGCTCACCATCTGGGCCATAGCACTAGGTCAAGATCATTGGTTTCTGTAGAAACAATATTGTTCTTTTACTTGACTTTTAGTGGCTGCGATGCTTTTAGGAATCAGATGATTGCCGGGGAGAAACAATGCCACAGAGGAAAATAGTAAAACAACTAATCTAGAAATTCAGTGACAGAATGAAAGAAGTTGTTTGTGTACGACTCAGGAAACATTAATGAGTCATAAAACACCAAAAGCAGCGGAATCCCCCCTTTGATAGTAATAAAAGGAGCAAATCAATCCATTTTATGAATAAGCCTTGTACATTTTTAATGGTTTGTTTGTTTGTTAGCCTTCGGGGTGCAGTATGTGTTTGGGGAAGGGCGTCTCAGTGATAACCTCTGTAGACTGTCTGCTATCTGTGTTTACCCAGATACAAGACACCTCGCAGAGGTTGAAGATCCTCATTATTACTCCAACACCTCTTTTTAATGCGTTTCTGCTGCTTCTGCTCAGAACCACCCTTATCAGTGGGAGAGTTCCCAATTTATCCGAGAAAATGCTGCGTGTAATTTGCTGTGGAAAGTGGAAAATATTCATCTTTGTATGCAAGAATAAGTTTTGACCCTTTAACTCCTTAATGTTTGATTAGCCCACTTGAACTGATATTTTGTCAAAGGGCAAAAAGACATAAATGCACTAAAGGAAATGATTACTGCTTCTTAATTAAATGTCATTCAGGCACTGCGGGGATCTGAAACAGTTTGATGTACAAAAAAGGAAATCCATATGTCATCATTTAAATAAGATGACTTCCAGATACAGCATAATTATAGCCCCTTATTTCATACCAAATTAGTAAATTTAGCCTATTCAGTTTCTTTACACTTTGGTATATTTGTAGTCTAATTGTATCAAATTAAATGAGTTGAAACTTTGAGCAGTTAAAATTTATTTTCTATTTTGAAATGAAGCCTTTTTTTATCCAATCAGTGTCGAAATGGAGCTGTACATCAATTTTAGCTGTCTCTCGATCGCTCTGATCATTTCCTGGAAGAGTGGCGAGAAGGAGAAAACTGAAGAACAGGCTGCATTTTGTGTTTTTGTTCAATTAGAGAAGCATTTGTCTGCCACCCATGTCTCCCTGCTCTCCTCTGCAAGCTTCGCTGTATAATTAACCTCAAATGGCAAAAAATGATGTTGATAAATTACACAAGCAGAAGGGGAAAAACAAGCCTATCACCCGCATGAAAGCCGAGAGAAATGTGTGGGTATATTCTCAACTCCAAACTAAAGGAGGTGAATGGGGAGAGAGAGAGAGAGAGAGAGAGAGAGAGAGAGAGAGAGAGAGAGAGAGAGAGAGAGAGAGAGAGAGAGAGAGAGAGAGAGAGAGAGAGAGAGAGAGAGAGAGAGAGAGAGAGAGAGAGGGAGGGAGGGAGGGAGGGAGGGAGAGAGAGAGAGAGAGAGAGAGAGAGAGAGAGGGAGGGAGAGAGAGAGACGGAGAGGAGAGAGTGGGGGGGAATAATGAGAGCATAATTTTAGAGAACTAATTATTTCTATTTGTCTTTTGTCACACTTCTCTAATTCTGCGATATTAACACAGTCTGTGTTTATTAATTGCTTTTACAGTGTTTTGAATCTGGTCCAAGAGGGAACGAGGCTCTTTTCACAGACAGACAAGCTACAGGGACTGTACCTCGCCAGTACTGCCTGGCAACCGTGCTCATGCGAATATCTTCCCCCAGTATCTTCCCTGGTTCCCTGCCGCTTCCCACTCGATGTGTTCGGCAAGTTTACATGACCCTGTGCAGAGAGATAAAGTTCTTTGTTGCAAGATTAAACATCAAAACAGTTAAAGTGAAATTAAAATTAAATGAATGAATGTCACTGAAGCAAAAAAGACTGTAATTAATGGATCCCTTAATTGTCTTCATAAAATATTTGCATGAGCATAATTTGCATAATTTACATGTATTAATTAATCTTTCAAAAGAATTTTATGCTGAGAGAAGCCAAAAAAATCCTTGTTTTATTTAGCATCTAATGAAATATTTATTTTCTTTAATGAACTTTTCATCTTGATTTGAATATGAAAATACTTAAGTTTTAACGTATTTTAATGAGCAGCTCTTTCAAAAACGCAACAAGACGTCACGGGGTTTTCCTAAAACACAACGTCTGAATGGGAGAGATTTTCTTATCAAACGTCAATAATCAAATGGGCTCTGCTGCCATTGACACCCCTGCAGACGGGTATGATGGGAAGCTGGGCGGGCAGGTAGAGCGTGAGGTGAGCGTCTGATGTTTCATGTGCTCTTTGTGCTCTGCGGCCCCCTCCTCGGCTGTCTGTTCTCTGCAGCGCTGCATTCATGCTGTAATGACTTTTACACAGAACTCGTGGTTGTTGCTTGAATAGAGGCAGCCAGAGTGCAATGCCTTGGAGACCTACGGCAGTGCTGTGTAATTAGCCTGTGTTTGTACGCCACCCAGCCCCTCCCCTCAAAAAAACAGTCTGACTGTAAACACACGAGCCTTTGTTGTCTCTGAACTTCGTGTGTGATATCACATAGAACACAGGTGAAAAAAGAGAACAGTACCTGATAGGATATCGATACTGTAATAAATACAGATGTTAAATTTAGATCAATTCTCAGTTTATAAAATAAGAAAAAAAAGTTTTGAATTCTAGAATGAAACCTCATGTTGGGCATTGACTCCCAGCAGGAAGTGTAAGCAGGCGTATTCCTCATGTCTCTGTGCAATAAAAGACAAGCGTTGAGTGCGCGTCCAGTGTCATGTCCAACAACTTGCACTACTAAATGCCTTTGTGTGTGTCTCTCCTTAACACTGAATTATTTATGTGCACTGCCATAGAGAGGTGTGCTTCCTTAAAGGCATTACTGTTGCATTCTCCAACAGAGGAATTGTGAAGGTAATAAACGTCAAACATGCTCCTGAGCTGTGCCTAACAGATGCTTTTACCAGCTCAGCATCAACCAGCGCTGCTCGCTCAGGCGAACACTGTCGAGAGCGATTCACTGGAAATGGACAAAGCTCGTTAGATTGGAGGTGTCTGGAGATAATGCACCACAGGAATGTCTACTGTTTTCAACATACACTATTTCCATCCAGAAAATGTCACTTTCTTCCAGCACTCTACATCATACATACATACATCATGAGGACAGAATTATGTGCAAACATGCGTATCAGCAGTGATCTCTTGAACACATGCGGCACACAGATACGATACCCTGATGAGGTGATCATAGCTGTTTTACATTCTTACAAGCATGCACATGTATGTAACAGTTAAATTATACTTGTATGTCCATAACTGATTTATTTTTCATTAAATAAAGAATTTTACGTATTTTGTTAAGTATGTGTTTGAGAACAACAAAATGTTTCAGTGTTTTGTTATTTCTAAGAAAATTATTACAATGATATTTAGTCAAAATTATGATCACTAACATCCTCGAATCCAAACACTAGATGATGACATTTTGAACTACAGCACTGATCCAATTGTTCTTTTCGTCAGTACCATCCCACCTGTTGGCTAACTGTTAGCTTCTGTGTCTCCTCTGTTACAGATGGAAGACTGTTCCTGAAAACTGCAGTCATGTACTGACCGTGACAAGTTGGAGGAAATTTTTTAAAAATTCCGAAAAACGGAAACAAGAAAGAAAGAAAAGACATCCCATGAAGATTCTCAAGATTTAATAGTGATCAAGTCAAGCTGCTTGTAGGAGTTCAGAGGAAATGCTGTGTTCACCCCAGTGCTAGAGGAGGTTGTGTCTGAATGTAGAATAAGAAGTCTTTTTCTCACAAAGGCGAACATTAAATAGTTTGATAAAGCAGGCTTGACGTAACGGCTTGGCCAGCGTGAAGGATAAACACATATATTGAGCACAGTAAAAATGTACCCATGGTACACTGTTGGTAATAACTCATAAATTCTCAGCACTGAAGATTTTTATACTGTATCTCAGCCAGCGAGAAAGCTTCGAAAATAAAATTCGACTGAAATTTTGTTTTGTATTTCAAATTGAATTTTGAGACCACAAAAACGACACGTGGAGATGAACCTTGTGAAGAAAAAAAATGTGAATTGATCCATGTGTTCGTCAAAATATGAGACTGATGTTTGATTTTCATGTTTTCTAAATTAGGTGACAATACAATCAAGTTTCATTTTTACCATTGTTGTACATACAAGATCTGATGATAACGATAGGAAAACTCTCTGTATCGAACCCAAGTGGATTGATAAGGTATGTGTATATAATGTTAAGAGGTATTGTGTATGCAGTAGAGCTATTAGGCAAACAATACCACCATTTATATAAACCTACAGTTTTGTTTCATTCTATTTCTGAGCCATCATTCTTTCCTATAGCTGCCATTTTGGTGAGAAAGCATGCAGGCATGTAAATGTTTGTCCTGGAATTATGATATTTAATAAATCCTATATTGTGCTAAGGAAATACTAGGGTTCATTCACTCAAACCCAGGGGATTTCCAAACATAATATCAAACATTTTACTTTCAAAATGAAGACTTTTGCTGTCGATAGTACTGTAATCTTTGTAACAGAGGTAATATTTCTTGGAATTTACTGTACATTTTTGTCATTTGGATTTATCCAACCAATACTCAAAACTTTTTTTGTCAAAAAAGATAAAGATCCAAACATATTATGATCACATGTCCACTTAAGAAATAATCACTCTTGACACAACATTTGGGAACTGAAATGCCATTTAACTACACTGCTTAAATCCCTGCTGTAACGACACACACTTTACTTTCTAGCGTGTTTTATGATATCCTGATGAGAAAAAGAAAAACCATAAAAAAGGATTGGATTTTTCTGTTCCTTTCCATGAAGACTTTTGAATTTCAATGCTGAAGCACCTGTGTATATTCTCTAGACATAAGCTGATGTCAGTCATTTAACTGCAAACAGTTTAGACCTCATGTGTTACAATCAGGAGAGGGGGAGTGCCCCATGTTCGCCATGTGTTTGTTCTTTTTGTTCTCAATGGAGTGTCTGGGTCTGTTGTCACTGATAACTTATATAGCTTCTTGAATCATCTCTTCATTGTACTTCAAGTTCAAATAAAGTTAACATGTTGATAATAAGTGTGAGTCCTTGCCCGAGGTCTCCAACACACTTTTTGTGTCACGCTTTTGTGGATAAGTCACACGCTTATCTTCGTGTCAGCTTCTGAAATAGAAAATACCACAAATGTGTAAACTTGTAGATTGTCACAGCCAAAAAGACAGGATGATTTGATACAGATTAAGCTCATTTTGTAAAAAATTTTGCCAAGGACGCTTCATTTCCACCGATGTATGTCAGGTTGTTGTTTGCCAGCAGGATTGTGCAAACACCACTGGATGAATTTCCACAAAACCTGTTGGAAGGGTGGTGCATGGGCCAGGAAAGATTCTTTGGAGGGGGCCAATCCAGGAATTTTTTGTATATTTAAGAGTGTGTAGAGTGGGCGACATGGTGGTACAATGTGTGGAGCTCTTGCCTCACAGCAGGAAGGCTTCTGTTTGATTCCTTTCTGTACAGTTTGTATTTTCTCCCCATGTCTGAGTGGGTTCTCTTCAGGTTCTCCAGCTTCCCCCAACTCCAAAAACATGTGGCTTAGGTGAACTGGTTTCACCAAATTGTCCATAGGTGTGTGTGTGTGTGTGTGTGTGTGTGTGTGTGTGTGTGTGTGTGTGTGTGTGTGTGTGTGTGTGTGTGTGTGTGTGTGTGTGTGTGTGTGTGTGTGTGTGTGTGTGTGTGTGTGTGTGTGTGTGTGTGTGAGTTGTTATTTGTCTTCCATGTGGCCCTGCCAAGAGCTGGCACCTTATCCAAGGTGTACCCCGCCTTTCACCTCTAGCCAGCTGGGATAGGCTCCAACAGACCCGTAAGGCAGATAAGTGGCTGCAGACCAGATTAAAAAACATCGAGTGTGTAGAATGTGTGTTGTGGATATGACCACATTTTTGAATATTCACCCTCATTACGCAAAATCTGCTGAAGTCATTTTTTAAAGCTTGGACAAGTTGGAGCGTAGGTCAGACAAAACTAATGGATAAGTGTGAGACCGCTGGCGGAGGTGTGTGCTCAGCTGTCTCTATATTTAGTGTGTGTGTGTGTGTGTGTGTGTGTGTGTGTGTGTGTGTGTGTGTGTGTGTGTGTCTCTGTGTGTGTGTGTGTGTGTGTGTGTCTGTGTGTGTCTGTGTTGTGTGTGTGTGTGTGTGTGTTGTGTTTTTGACAAATATGGACACATAATCCCTGAGAATTGAATCTCTTTGTATCATGAATGGCCCAAAAGCAGTGCAGATAAATGTAAAAAAATCTTCACCTGTAAAACAAAATTAATCAAATGATGAATATTATATAATTCCTCTTCGTCTCACTACTTGGAAGCAAGTGTGTGTGTCCATGTGTATCGCCTCTGCGTGTGTGAGCGTGTTTTAATGTGTAGGCTAATCCTGGAACAAGCTATGCAATGAGGGTGTGACCAAGCTCACTGTAAATAAATTATTTCAAGTGGATTTTGGAGTGTATGACACTAATTCACAATACATCACCATAAAATCAACAACACTCCTTCAACCAGCTGCAGGGCCGTACATTACAACAGCTGTATGGAATACTTAAAGGTTGACAGAGTCTTTCAGTAATTCTAAAGCCGGGCTGTTAATGTTGCATTTTTTTTGTTTTTGGAAATGTCGACATCATCTATTTTTATGGCACTTGATTTTTTTTTTCTGTGTATGTTTTTAATGATAATTTGCAGCGACTCTTCTTGAGCGTCATTATTTGTTTTGCTCTCAAGTCACAGCGTTTATCCCCAGGGATCAGTTCGGAATAGCTGTACAGCCTTTAAAATACATAGAGAAATATGAAATCGACATTGAGAGACAAATTTCTCCTGTAAGCAATTCTGAGTGAAATATGTTGACGCAGCACGCTTGGCCCATTCCCATTTTTGCATGCTTTTTAAAGCATGGCCGTAACACAGTCACAGAGATGAATAATTGACTGATTGCTGCATAATTCAGTGCTGCATTGTAAAAATTCAAGGCCTGAAATATTTCAAGCTTTCCTTTTTTTATTGTTAAAAATGAGGTTAAAGTTTCAATCAACCTTGAAAGAACAATATGACACACAATGAGCAATCAATCATGAAGCCATGGTTCCAAACTTGAGCTCACTCTGGAGTGAAAGAAACTCTGACATCACATCTACTTCATTCGTTTAATGACTCGATCCTTCCTTTCTTTTCCGTGCAGAAGGAGATTCGCTCACATCCAATGAGCTGCTAGGACGTGGGCTGTTGACAGCTATTACTCAGATACACTGCTTATTTCTCTATCTGATGCCTTTTTCTGCGCTTGCATCTGAGAACAGAGGCCCCGCAGCTACATGTTTCATACCACTGCACATTTTGTAATAAAATCAATTCAGTACAAATATGACCATGAGGCACAAAGACTTTAAATACCAAATGTGCATTATAGCTGTGTTGCTACATTTGGCTTCACTGTGGTGTGGAAAACACAGCACCGATTGCGTATTCAAGGCATTCAAGTGTGTGTTGCGTGATTTATGTACTTGATTTGACATGGAGATGTGCTCATGTAGACATCATCCAGACATGATTTTTCCGCATGATCCTGCCTCATACTTCACTATTTGCCTAACTTCACATTGTACAATTTAGTGCAACGTAAAGTTAGGCAGTTTGAGAAACTGCCTAACTTTCTCATCTGACAGATGTTTTTTAAATTCTTATTCTTTTAAAAGACTTCTTTATGAAGTCCGACATGAAGTTTTAGAGCAGAGTCACCTGCGTTGTTTACTTCAACTCAGGTAATTCCTCCACATCATCACAACCGGGAGACGATCATTTAACGAAAGCAGCAGGACTCTTGATAACTCAGCGGTGCCCTGAGTCTGAGGGGAGACATTAGGAAGGTGCAGGTTGATCGTCTGAGAGATAGGACTAATGTCACCTAATCAGACCATTATGTATTAGTGAAACTACAAAACAGTTTTATCTGACAAGGGCCAGGCCACATTACCTAAATTAATATTTTGCAAGCGTGAACATGGAGGACCACGGAGGCAAGGAGGGGAGGGCGAGGGCTAGAACTACGGCCTGCGCTTAGACATTCGGCAGTAATTATTAATTTATGATTGTCTCTGGTCTTAATGAAAATGAAAGCCAGGAAAAAGAACAGGGAGGGATAATGTGGCGTGAAATTGAGTTTCATTTGTACAGGGTCCACCTTTTAACTCTACGCTTCTTAGGCGGAAATGGAACCCACCCACCCACCCCCGCCCCCCTGTCTCCCCAGAGAATGCATTTCTGTGTTTTCCTTTTTTATCGTGCTGTCTCTCCTTTCTGAGTTTCAGTCAAAGCATGTTCATATCCTCTCATCCTTTTGTGATATTTGGAGCCAACACGCCCTTTAACATCTCCATTACTCTCATAAGGCCTTTCCAGAATGACATGAGGCTCTCTGATGTCTGATAACTGTGTCAACAAGTTCCTAAATGAAAATGTCTCCCCACACTGCTTCTTTAATGTCAACAAGGCGGCATAGAAAGGTCTCGGGCCGGGATGGCAGGATCGTAGGAAGGCAGAGAGAAAGGTGGATGATTTACACAAGAAGGTATAATGCCTCATTGATGTAATATAAGACAGTTGTTTTTATGCAGGCAGATCTCTTGATCTCCGTTTAATGTGACATGCCATTTTAAGCCTTACTGAAGTGATAATGGTGCAGTAGCAGGCAGGATGGAGGTGGTAAGGTAAACATGTGTAAACATATGGAGCGATGATGGCTGCCAAGGAGCTTGTTTCCATCCATCTCCATTGGCTACTTTGTTGCGCGGTTGGTTGGATTGTTAGCAGGATGCAAAAGCTACCAGACAGAGCTGTAGGAATCTGGTGGATGTGTGACAGAAGCAGCTAAATACTGGTGTGGATGTAAGGAAAATATAATTATATAATTAAACTAATAGCTAACAAACTGGATGTGGATCAGAGAAGATAATCTGATGAACTGTACCTCATTGTTTAGTCTTGGCAGGGTCATGCCCTCAACCCGGGTCGGCTTGATTATGATGTCATTTAATTTCATTTAAAAGTATTTGATATTGTAATTCTTCTCGCACACATGAAGCATCAGTCTTGACAGTGAGGTCTGTTTGCAGTTTGATCCAGAAACGACTTCTGACCTCTGGGGCTTCTGACCGATTAAAAAAGGGACGTTTCTGTTCCCTTCCTTTTGATAGTACCAGCTTTGCTCTGGCTCTGAAACTCATATAGTTTAATTTTCAAATGAGTATATTTCCTTTTCTCCATGTCAGGGCACAAGTAAAATAATTCGCTGAGGAATGAAGCACTGCATCATCCTCATTATCAACATTCTGATGACGAGTAGACAGAAAGGACAAACTGAACTTGGACATTCGAGTTTTCTTCAAAACACACAAACTCAATTGCCCACCTCTCACTCTCTGACTCTTATTTAGCAGCTGAACACAGACTTCACCAAACATTTGGTGATAAACAGTTGTTTCATGTCATAAACACATATAGCAAAGGTCAGCAGGAGTTTGGTAATATTCATCAGTTACATTAAAACATGCTGTTCAGAGCAGTATTAGATAATTCCTATAGTTCAGCCCCAACATAAAATTACCTAAAACATTTCATTTATTTTAAATTGTCTCTGTTCCCACAGTAAAAATGAGTTATTGCCTCATCAGTTCCTTACATTGTTCTTAACAATAATGGTAACAAAATCATGACGCACAAATGCAATATTACATGTCACATCCATAAGTTCACAAGATGACCCACAGAGTTTGCAAACCACCAGGGTTGGTTCTATTAAGTCAATTACATTTTTACAATTGTGAGCGAGGGATGGTTAATTTAGTTTAACCCAGGAGCCCCTGACACTCCCCCAGACAGCAGATGGATGAGTCCAGCGACCACAGGCGTGAAGGAGTGTGTGTCTTGACTGTGTGTGAGCCTGCCGGATTAGTCTTCATTTGGTGTCTCTGTCACAAGGGAAGGGTAGACTGAGCACCGCGTGGAAGAGCAAAAAAAACACACACAGGGTCAGTGGAACACACACAAACACAGGAGAGTGCTATTAACCCCCCACCACCCTGCCACCCCCACACTCCAGCTCATCAACTTTATTTTGCAATCTTCCCTCAGAACCATTAGAATGCCCTGAAGAAATGACTTTCCAATTAAAGGGGATCTAGAAGAAGAGTTTTTGTTTTTTTATCTGCGGCTCCTGGAGTTCTTTATTCCAATAATTTAAATTGGAATTGATTTTTCAATTTACCCACTGACTACTGGACACGGAGCACGGGGCCGCACGGAGCCACGATCCGAACACATTCACAATGAAGCGTGTTCTGTGTGTATGTCGCCTTCATCTATCACTCTGTGGGGTTCTCAGTTGAAACGTAATTGTGACTTCTCTCTAATCTCCTCTCTAATTACAAAAGGAACCCTTCTTTCATTTGTTAAACACACCTCTGAAGTTCAGGGTTATGATCCTGCGTCTCACTGAGGTCAAACTTCAGTGCGTCACGACACGTGTTCTGTGGACCGGGAGGAAAACTGAATCTTGTGTGTTCCAGTTTGACAAACTGCTGTATACCTCTGAGCTCCAGCTGCGTACTAATAAGCATTTATTGTGTCTCTCCAGCGTTTTGCGGGGCCCGCTTCAAAGCCATCCTGATTCTACTCGAGCTGTTTTACAGATGCGTCGAGAAATACGAGGCCGTTCTTCTGTGGACGAATGGTTCTGTCTCATGCTCCTGACAGCTGCGTGGGCTTGTTGTTCGCTCTCTCCTGAGTTGTTTTAATAAAGTTGTTCTGCAGGAGTCATGAGAGAAGATTAATGGACGCACAGGAAGTGTGGCAGTTGTGAGAGGATGCAGGACAGAGCGGGCCAGCAGCCATCTGTTCCCTCTCCTTTACAGCTCTCTTAATGGAGAAGCAAACCAAACAACATGGATCTGAGCCCTGCAGACAGACACACGCGTGCACGCGCGTACACGCACGCCTCAGCTGCGCACAGCTAAACACAAAACATCACTTCAAGTGACAAAGGAGAGAGATGGGCTTTTGTCATTGAATTCCCTCTTGTTGGATGCGCGCGGGCGTGTGTCTGTGTGTATGCATGTGCACTTTTTTTTCCCTCTACCTTTCAGCGAAATAAAGTTGGGCTTGAGCCACGGCTGTGAGATTTAGATGAAAGACACAGCCTGGATGGAACGTGATTAAGAGATATGTTCTTGAGGCAAAACAGGACTTGGCATTCACTGAGACAAAACCTAATCAAATTAAAGCAAAACATGGCCATTGTTGTGGAGTATCTTCTGCGCTTGTGTGACGCTAGGAATGAAACAGTGTAAAATAGATATTGGCTTGTGTCTGCGCAGCATCACCGACGCAGTGGTTTTATTCACATTTACGCGCAGGCACTGACTAATGATGGCGGTGGCCAATGATGCCTAAAGCGCTTTATGGAGCTGCCAGGGTTATAAAAAATGTTTACTGTGATGGAGCTGAATGGCTCACTGAAAGAGTATTATTGTTTACAAGTTATTGTTTTAGATTAATTCACTCAGACAAAATTGTTAAACTCTCTAACGGGCTGCGCCTTCTTCTGCTCCTCCTGCCGTCAGAAAGTATTTGCAGTTGCTCCTCTTTCCAGCTGCTCCGTATTCATTATTAACCTTTAATGAAATCTACAGTCCGACTGTTTCTCTTGTTTGTTCGAAATGAATGCGGCCCGTGTCACATTAAATGATAACATGCATCGTCTCCCTCCTTCGCCCAGTGAAGACATCTGTACGACATGATGAAGTTTCCTCTCTGAGTATCAATCCTGTAATTGAGCTCAGGGACAGGAGACGTGACATGCACACAGAGGAAGTGAGCGGCCTCTCTTCTCCATCCCTTCTTCTTTTATCTCCCACTTTCCGTGTATCTCACGTGAACACGCATACAGCGCGGGTTACCGGGGCTACCGGCTTATCTTCTTCTCCTTCACGCACACAGCTCGTTCCCTTTACCTGCTTTTTTTTCTTGTCCGTCAGCTGTTTTTAACCACACACCATCTGAAACGTGTGCTTTAGCATTGGCCTCCGTGATACCCCTCACGACTCGGGCCACGCCACACGGTGACTGTGGATCGAGTCACATCATAGTGTCGTCACGAGCTTTTCCACGCCGCTAAGCGCTGAGTGAAACAGCGTCCCGGAGCTGCGACATCTTTACCGACGTCTCTTCATCCGTCTTGTAATGTTGCTTCCTTCTGATCTTACAATATCGTGGATGACGATGAACCTGAAGTGAAATTGGATTAAATATTAACACAACCTGACGCGGTCCCCACCGGAGCTCCTATCCCACTTCACAGGATACAATTAAAAACATTCCCACACGCACGAGTGGAACGCTTGTCAAGAGCATGCTGCGTTACTGAATTAAAATAAATCTTATACTAATCTATGTAGAACCTGACAAGGAGGAGGCCAAGGTTTCAGTGCAGGCACTTAGCTGAGTGGAGAGTTGGAGGTGGGGGGAATTGAGAGAGATGAGGGCTGTACATTATTTATATGTGCTAATGGTGGCTGTCTCTGTGTGAATCAGCAACAGAACAATCTGCTAAAATAGACACACAGCTGTAATCAAGGCCATACATTTCCTCTCCTGTATTCTGTTAACTGCGGGGTCAATTGGAGTCAGTTTAGTAGCATTTGAAAGTCTTACAGTCGATTATCTCCTTTTAATGGAGACGAAAGACAATGTAGGAGCAGATTGCAGTTGCCAAAAGAAAAGATTACTTCTGCAGGGCTATTCTGGTTTCACACACGTACAAAAGAAATACCTCACACCGTTCCTTTACTTTACAAAAGATATGATTGCACATCTGCCGCAGATAAGAACAATAGCTCATCTGCTTAACCTAGTTTTGTCCACAAAAGGAATCCATTATTCTTATTGTGCAGCCCTTAAGCTCAGCATCACAGGGGGGAACCCACTGTTGTGCAGCTACATTCGAGCACATGTGCCTCTCATTTCCTATGGCAGTCCACAAGTATCCTTCTACATCCTATTGTAAAGTTTACCAGGGGAGAGGTTCAGTGTATTAAAGTGCCCTGAGAGAAACGCTAAATGATGTAAATGCAGGCAGCTGCATACTGCTAATGCTGTGCAGTGGATGAAGAGGCCCAGGCCGAGCTGAGTGTATATACTGTATCTATATAACATTATAGGCTCGCTTTCATGTCCTCATGCTCTGTAATAGGAACAAGATGAAGACTAATATGCAACACACACGCTGTGTTTTCTACAAACACAACATCGCATTTAGTTGCAAAACTCAGCTGAGGTGTGAATGAGTAACGTTCGAACATCACAGTGGCCTGAAGCGTTATTTCTATCTAATAGTGTTAATATGAGCAGCGCTTCTTAACATTCGCTTTGAGGTGGACCACTACAGGACCTCGCTGAAGTCATTTTAAACAGGAAGTTATTAAACTGGATTGACTGTATATTGAAATATATTCTTACAATAACTACAATGATAAAATCAGTTTCATCCATTTTAGTGCAGATGGATTCTGTTTATTCTTATTTATTTTTGTTTTATGCCAGTCTTTTGTACATTGCTTTCCTGCTGCTCTGCTCCCCCTCCCTTTACCATTGAGCCAAATGGAATTTCCTTCATGGGGGATCAATAAAGGAGCATCCTGTTGAAAACATTACAACTTTTTATTCTATAGTTTTTAAAAGTTGACTCTTTTGACCTTTTATTAATTAAAACCTTTGACAATCTATCTAATACAGGTAAACCTCAGGTGAGGTCATTAATCGGTTCCAAGAGATTCAACGTAAGTTGACTGAACTTGTCTCCAGGCTACTGAAGATAACCGTTCCCAGTTTTGTACTGTACTTTAGTTCTGAATGCATTTTCAATATTATTTGGTTGACACAAAACTATTTTAAACTTTACAAACAATTGTTATTTTTTTACTGTGGCACAGTGGGTAGCGTTGTCGCTGCACAGCAAGGCGGTTTCTGGTTTGAGTCCCGCTCTGTCTGCATGGGTTCTTTCCGGGTTCTCTGGCTTCCTCCCACCTCCAAAAACATGTGCTTCAGGTTAATTGGCCGGCTTCAAAGTGTGTGTAGGTATGAGTGGGTGCGTGCGTGTTTGTCTGTCTCTGTGTGGCTCCGCAGTGCACTGGCGTCGCGCCCGGAGTTTCCCTCGCCTCACACCCAAGCCAGCTGGGATAGGCTCCAGCCCCCCGCGACCTGCTACGGCAGACAAAGCGGAAGAAGATGAATATATGAATGAAATTGTGCAAAAAAAACCAACATTGCCGTCTTGTCATCAGTCACTTCTACATTGCAGTTAACAGGGGCTAACAATATGATATTATATATTTTTATTGTTGTTTTTTGTTGTTGTTGTTTTTTGTATAGTAACATGATATTATGTGCTATGTGATATTATGTGTTTTTAACAGTTTACTAGTGATTACTAGTGATTTTTTAATTCATTCATTCATCTTCTACCGCTTTGTCCGCTGTGGCGGGTCGCAGGAAGCCTGAGATTATCCCAGGTGGCTTGGGCGTGAGGCGGGGGAAACCCTGGGTGCAACGCCAGTGCACCGTGGATTCACACAGAGACACAGATAGACATGCACGCACACAGTCATACCTACGGTCAATTTGGGACTGACCAATTAACCTGAAGTGCATGTTTTATGGTGATTTTATGATTTTAATATATGTGACAGACAGACAAAAGTGGGGTAAAATGATGTAAACTTGATTTTATTTTTCTGTGGGTTTTTTTTTTGAAAACTGACATACAATTGAAGCGACTTAACTCAAAACTAAATAAGCCAAGGTATACCTGAATTCTTATCTATCAGAATCAATCATAAAAATCAATTAATTTCCTTCACATATCTGTAGCAGCTGTGTCGTCATTCGTCTTACTTTTGGGACTCAGTGTGGGGGCCTGCTGCTGTAGTTTCTGAACGCTGTCATTATGGACACTCCTGCATAATCGAGCCACATACCTCCTTAAAAAATGTAAAGGTGGAACGAGTGCCCCACTGTTGGAATCACTGACTTCAGCTGTGCTGAGTTTCTGGGTTCATATTCGAGGGGGGGTGGCCATTTGTGCCAGATATGCTTCAAAATAACATGGATCATAAATAAAAATGTAAGGAAGCAGTGTTTTTAATCAGGATGGCGATAAATAGTTCACCCAAGCGCTATCTAAAAAAACAAATACAAGCAGCACCATCTCTGATTATCGTTTGACAGCATGCTGGCACCCAAACTTTATTGAGCTGTCTTCAAATATGCAAAAATGATATGATTTTACAATGATTACATATTCACTTCCCCAGCTGGCTGGCTCCAAGCGTCTCCATTTGTCATCGACTATTGTGTCCAATTATATGATTAGCTTTGAACACTCCAGTACTTCGAGAGCTCTCGTGTGTTCTGCTGCGAAGAGTGATTCACAAACAAAGTCATTACAACATGTATTCACACATATCAAATAACAAAACAGATGGCCAATGTGCTCACCGCCTGATTTGTTTTCCACATGAGTGCTGGAAAAAAAAGTATTTTGTGTGAGCTGTGTTTAATGCTGACTGTTTTTTATTCCCAAAGAAGAGCAGCTGGCTGTCGCGCTGTTAGATCAGCTCCTATGAAAGACAATCTTGTTTTCATTAATTTATCTACAACAAAGGCACTTGTTGGGAAGATTTAGAATTACAGCGGGTAAAGCTTCCGGATAATTCATCACAGGGATTTGACAGGAAACTTAATTGTTTTAAATGCCAGTTGCTGTGGGCCACGTATCTGTTTTTGCTTTGATGTCTAACAGGTGGGACCAATAGACAACTGTCTGATGTTTCATTTGACCTTCAACCTCCTACTTATAAATACACTTGTAGTCCACTGGCCAATGAATCCATCAGCATGTGATGAACTGCAGTTCCCATAATGCTATGTAAGATTGAAATCTTTTAGTTTGCCTCCTCTTATTAAAACTGCGTAACACTGGTCTTTGTGCTCCAGTCTGGGTTCATTCTGAAACTGTGATCACGACACAGACCAACCAAGAACCGTTTTGACCTCCGAGTCAAGTTCATCCTTTAACCACAGTATTGAAACGACTTCTCTAAATGATATTTTATCTAGACTCATTATGTAAAATGTGAAAACGCATTGAAAAGGCCAGTATTTTTTTAAAGAAACGATGATGATTCAGCTTCATATGCCATTGATTACCCATGTAGTTACCATTCTAAGAACTGCTGTGGTACATGTGGTCACAGTAGAGGCTGTCTGAGACACTATTTAGTCACTGTGTTACACTGACTCCTTGTCTGATCCGGTTAAGACTGAATCAGTTTGGCAGACACACTAACTTCATTATTTTAACAACTGACAACGCCAAATCAATTTTTTTAGGTGAACGCCTCTCAAAACCATCACATCCAAACCTGTATTGTTTTGCTTCATTTAGATTGTAGAAATAGAGCTCTCACAGATTCATCGCTCCTCTGTCACTGAGGAATGGATTAAGGATAAATAGCTAAATCTTGACTTGTGTTGTCTATACTCACGACAGAGACTTTTAAGCATCTGCGTGCAGAAAAGGTTTCCTCTTCTCAAGTTAAGGTTGCTTTAAATCTAGTAAATAGCCCTGCTGACAGCTCAAGAGGATGTTACTGTAAATGCACTTTAAGCGACTGAATCATTTAACATCTAATCAATACTATTCGCATTGCACCATAAACACACTTGTGTCTGATTCGTGGTTGAGGAAGCTGTTACGACTGGAGTTAAATACCTCTCTGTGATAGGATGGACTTTTTATTTTGCAAATGTGAAATATTTGCCTTTATTGACTCAGCTGACCTATGTTTAAAAGAAGATACAAAGAACTTTGAGGTGAAGGAGCAGAGGTCTTGTTCAGTCCACTTAAGAGAAGAACACACTGTCTGGCTTGGTGGATGGATGGGCTCTAGCTGTGCCATGCTGCCATCACCTGGTTGATAAGTTTATAACATGTTCCTTTAGTGTCCTGCATAGAATGGTTGGGCTTTAGCCCACATACTGTACATGACATCAGTCCAAAAGATTTAATCTATTTCTTAAGACATGATGCTGTGTTGGGCTGCAACAGAAGCAAAGTTGAAAATATGCAGCTGCAATAAAACAAACCTGAAACCTTCAAACCCCGTTTCCTGGAGGCTTTCCTGTGTGAAGGCAGTCAACAGTCAGAAGCAACGAGGCGGAGGAGAATTTCAGTGTTTTGACATGATAACAAAGGAGACAGCAAAACACTATGGGCTGTGTTTTTAATGATTGCTAGCTTTATTCACGCCTGCATGTGTTCCACCTGAGCCAAGGATACCCATGTTTAGTCTGCCGTAGCATAGAAGCACAGGAAAAATCTCAAGTCTCATGGGTGAGTCAATCAGCTCCAAACACAGATGTTTTGCCACAACAGCGGCACTCCCATACTGTGTGTGTGAATTATACCTTGGAAATTAATTGCAAATTTCCGTCCTCTTAATGATAAACTGTGTTGTACAGTGTTACTTTGTCTGCACAGTTTAAATCAGTTGTGTTAAATCATTTCACTGGCCAGGTTGCTGACTGACCGGAGGCTGCCTGTGTGTGTGTGCCTGCTCTTCCGTCTCACACTCCTCAGATAGTTCCGGTAAAGGATCACGCTGATCACCCTGTCCTGGAACTGCTTGGAGACAATGTAGTACAGGATGATATCTAACACTGTGCTCAGGTTCATGAGAAATGTGGTGAAGGCAGCCCATGTGGCAAACCCCCCATCTTTGCATCTCCCCAGCAAACAAAGGATGAGACACACATGGAAAGGCACAAAACACACCAACACTTGGATGATCAGTGTGATGATGATGCGGATGGACTTCAACTTCACTTCAGGTTTGAGTTTAGAGGTGCGCCCATGGATCAGATTATCCACAATGACAATATAGCAGCCAATCATTATACCTGCAGGAACCAGGAAGAAGAAGATGATTCGCACCAGGTTAACAGAGCTGTCATGGTGCATGTAAATGATGTCCTGCATCTTCATACAGGTGGTGAAGTTGGAGATGTAGTCAGGATCGTCCACAGAAAAGAGGAGAGGTGAAGTGCAACTGAGAGTCATGATCCACACACCCAGACTTGCCACCAAGGCCTTTGGGACATTCCTCAGCTCTTTGCTGTGCTTTGGCTGGACTATAGCCATGTAGCGGTCTGCGCTGATCAGAGCAAACAGCCACAGAGCCATACAGGGGTAGAAGATGGTGAGAGCGGCACTGATTTTGCAGAAAAGATCTCCGAAGGGCCAGTGGTCCTGGTAAAGGTAGACCATTCTGAACGGGAGCAGCAGGATGAAGGTGAGGTCCACCACCGCCACGTTTATCATGTAGACCGTGACAGAGTTCCTCCTCTTGGTGGTGAGAGCAAACACCCATAATGCAGTGAGGTTGACTACGACTCCAATGATGAAGACAAAGCAGTAGAAAATTAGACCTGCCATGCGGTACTCCACTGGTTCCTGTTCTGGCATCAACACACCAGAGGCTTTAGACATATCGAAGACATTCAAGAATAGTTTCATTCTGAAATATAAGATATTTAACATTAACTTTGTTATTATTGAACAATATTTTATCACACCAGTTTAAATAATTTGACTTCAAGCGCTTATTATGCATAATTACCTGCTGTAGATAATTGATTTCATTAGTTTTTTTATGTTAAACTTGATAAATTGAAATCTAATCAAACATGTGATATACTTCCAACAAGATCTTGATTAAGAAGAAAATACTTTGGAAATGTGTCATAAGTAAGAAATAGTTTGATTCTGAGATGAGATTTTTGCATTTTACTGTCTTCTGAAAAACATCAGAGGAAAGGTAAAGGATTGTTTCCTGATTCTACTTGCAAAGGCAGGTCGAGTTGCTTACTTATGAAGAAGTTATCCTTTATGATTACATCTAAAAATAACAAAAAAATGAACAAAAAAACGACTTATGTAAACACACACAAGTTCTATGTTTTGTGGAACAACTAGACATATTTAAACGATGCACACCAACTGTAGATGGAACAAGAAGGAACCCTTCATAGTTCAAGGTGAATCCAGGGCTTCATTTTCTTTAACAATGTTAGATATCACTGTCTATTATAAATAAAGTACTTGATTAATTTCTATCTTCAAACTAAGTAGGGCTGGCGTGGATTGAGGAAGAATCTGTTAAACTTGTTTTAAACGTGGATTTTATTTTATTTTCTTTTTTTTGGTTGACATATTGCAATTAATTTGGGAAAAAAGGCAAAAACAATGGAAGATTTTTTTAAAATTTGGATTAGATTTGGATAATGGGACAGATAATTTTTCCATCACTTCCTTTTGACATTGAAGATGTGGCTTTGTAAAATGGTGGTATGCAAGTAAGTTGTGGGCCTTGTGCCAAAAGACTAACCTTGGAATTCTGGTATAGATCCACTTGAAGATGTGGATCAATGATATTTGTTTTTTCACTTATTTCAACAGATCCCAGAAGGTGGTCACTCAGATTTGATGGAAAAAAACAACTTCATAATATCCCCATAAGGTGCACCAGACACTAGAATATGATCTGATCCATGCAATATACTGAATCTTGCTATCCCTTTGATAGTAATTTTACTAACTTGCGGCACAAATCAAACTTTACCTGAAACAGTTTTAGAGAAATTGAACGCCCTGCAGAGGTTTGCTGTGGAATTTTCTTTTTGTAAGTAGGAAGTGAGAGTGAAACTATCACTGTGCAGTAACAGCAAATCACACAGCTTCTAAATATTACATTTTTGCAGCATTTATGATTTAAATTCTCAAAAAACAGTAGGGCCTTTGTGTTATTTTGTTGATTTGTGTATTTAAACTATCATCATTCCAACAATATTAAAAAAAATAACAGTTTTATTTAAGATGACAGTTTCTTTTATTCTGTCTACTCTTGTTGTAAAATGTGCTTTAGGACAGAAGTTGGTAAATAGAATATGTAAAAAAGTAAAGCGTCATCTCCTCCCTGAACATTTCTGCCTGAGTCAAATCAGAAGACATAAAGACAACAAAGACAACAACTGATATAATATATTAATATAATGTAAAATAAAGCAACTTCATCTGGAAAATCTGCACTGAAAAACATTTAACACATGTATAGGAACCCTTAATATGCCAGAAAGAGTCTCCATCTTAAAGGTCAAACTCGTGAGGTAGCCTTGCCTGAACAATGAAAGACTGCACTTACCACAGCAATCACACAAATATCAAACTGGTGCCAACAGGTTTATGAAGCAGCACCGCGATTTATCTGAGCATTCAGCAAACACAGGGAAGTGAAAGCTTCTCAAAAGGTAATGTGATGGAAACAGTGGTGAGGCTGAGTGCCGTGTAAAGCCCCATCACTTCCTGTGTTGACTGTGCTGTAGTTTCTGTGTTTTAAATCCCTTTACTGTATCTATGTAGCAGGAACACAAAAGGCTACAGCTTTTCACAGTCTGCAATTACACTCCCTTTAAGAAAATGATGTGCCATTAGAAGTGGGAGTGTGTTTGGCAGGCAGAGAGATGGCAGATTTAGGGCGAGTTATTGATTGGAAAAGTGGGGTCTGTCACAGCACATTAGTTCTCAGGGGAGTAATCCACAGCAGGTTGCTGTGAGAAGCATCTGCTGCTGGAGAGAAGTAATTAAAAACAGGATGTTGAGGCAGTTGCCATATAAACAGGAAATAAGACGGTGGTAATAGACACTTCACGCTGATGCTGTGAGATGGTTTTACACCACGTCAACTTAATGGATGCAAAGCGCATACCTCAGGTGAAAAGCTCAAGGTCAGGAAGTAGCTGGACTGAATACAGATTAATGTGGATGATTAATGTGTGTTTGAGTTGATAACAATTATGAGTTTGGACATTTTGCTCCATGAATAATCAAAACTTTCATCTCTTTCCTCAGTCCTCATGATGCAATGTATCTTGTCAAGAAGAAAGTGAATTGTACTTTCTTAAGACGTCCTGCATCTCCTTCTTTGTGCCTCTCGTGGGTTCTGTTGCTCAACTCATAGCTCATTAAACTATATTTTTATAGTGTTTATATGTAAGAAACTCATTCAGTGTAATTCTTATTCCCAAGAAATAATTATCTCTCTGCTTGTCCTTACGATGTGTCGAAAAAATCTCATAACAGATGTTCATTGCAATATGTTGTTATGACAACAGTCTGTGTGATGTTTTCCTCTCTTTGATTCTTGTCATGTGGCTGTCTCAGCGAGTCTCCAACTCCATAATAGATCCTTAGTCTTTATAGTTCACCTTTGTCATAAACTTTACATACAGGTACTTACACATGCCTGTTTGAGCCACATCGGATTCTATCATTCTTATCTCCATTAAGACATTCATTTTACACCCTGCATTTCTCGTTTTCTCATTTATAACAGGTTTCAATTTTTTTTTAAAAGGTGAAGTGGTATTCCTGCTACATCTGTTAATGTGAAGTTTCGCTGTGTAGCATGCACCTGTGAAAAATCTGTTTGTCCTTTAACGCTTTGCCTGGTTTTATACTACCCTCTAGAGGCCATAAATGACCAATACAGACAGGCAAACATGAAGGTTGAGTTAGAGCAGAGTTTAGTAAATGACTTATTCTAATTCTATATTTGTACAAGCACGACTAGGCTGCTGTAAAATATATTATTAAAAAATGCTATATATATGGCAATAATGGAAGAACTTGATGTAAAAGTCATTTAGAAACAGAAATATATTAACGAGATCACTGCAAAATCAACTTCACAGTCCAGAATAGTTTAGAATTGCATTCCAGTGATCATGTCATGTATCATTTATCCTTATGATCTCCTAAATCTTCTAAAATCTTCCTAAATCTTTGTTGTTGTTTTTTTCTCTCCATCTCTGATTACATTTGGCAGCTGAAATGAACTGGTTTAATTGAAAGGTTAAAATCCCCCTAAAACAGTGGTCCTCAACCTTTTTTGCACCGCGGACCGGTTTCATCCAGGGCTTTGAACCGGTTCATGGAACGAAAACGAAAACCGGAAACTTTTGGTATTTTGGCAGGAATGAAAACGAAAACGAAAACTTTATATGTTTTAATGTTCCGGAACAGAATCGGAACAGAAAATAATTGTAAACCGGTTAATACCAGGTTTTTTTCTTTCTTGAGAAAAATATTTGACCTCATGTTTCACTTCCTGTCATTCACTGGACGCGGGATGAGAGCAGAGAGAAGTAGCGGCTATCAACAACAGTTAGGAAAAGGGCAGTCTCCCAGTCAGTCACTATTTAATCATAACAGGTAAACACTGCAGTATGTCAATCTTAAAAATATATGATTTAGACATTAACTCATTGGCTGCAGTCATTTTCAGTGCAGTGTGTTCCTGTACTGCCAGCACTTTGTAGCAATATTGAGCTATGGGAGAAGCACAATGAAGATCTGTTCTTCAGAAATAAATGACATGGTGGTTATTGGTGGTAAGTTATTCTTGTCTTATTTCATGTAGTGTCTAAGTAGGAGGCATAAGCCTTAACTACAGTGATATAACTTGCATAAAGCAGTGGTGTAGTGCTGTGGTACTGTTTACTGTAGGGTAGGGGCATATATATAATTATAGTCTATAGTAGATAAACTAATTGCTTTTAGTTGCCAATTTAAAAGTCCTTTAGTTACCGTATTTTGTGCACCATTCGGCTCATTGTATAAAGAGGTGCAGTCCACACGATGACAGATGTTTTTTAAATGCAACTTTTTTGTTGCGTTTACGCCTTCCGTCCACACGACAACGCAGATATCCGGAACAAAAATGCACCTTTTTAAAAAAGCTGGCCGAGGTGGATTTTTTTAAAAACACTGGGTCTGCGTTGTCGTGTGGACGGTGTATCCGCAATTTTTAAAAAACGCTGACGTCTTGCCTGTGACAAAAACCTCTGTGATGTCATATTTATGGGCCCGTGTGTTGTGACAACAAAACACGGAGGATTTCTATTGGATAAAATTTGACCAATACTGCCACCACATGGTTTGGCATGCTTATAGCCGTCTTCGAAAATGTGTGGACGGCGTTTACGTGTGGATGGAGATTTTTTTGAAAACGCTGTCGTGTGGACGCAAATTGTTTTCGATGCGTTTTTAAAAAGTTGCGTTTTTTAAAAAATCATCATCATTTTCATCATCATCATCATCATCAATTACGGAGTTTATTTCTGTACTTTTACCGGACACACGGCGCACATTATTGTTCAGTACATGCTTGTTAACGGAAGCAAAAAGCTGACTGTGGTTGAAATGTGTTGTACTACGTATTTAAATTTCAAAAAATACGCCGTCATTATTTTTTAAATATGTTTTTATTTCTTCATTTTTTGATAAATCTGTGCTAAATCCTTCGAAGTCCTCATCTTTGGTATGCATTGAATAGCTCGGCAAATTCACTATCGCTGACCATCATGTTTCCAGGTGGCTGTCCGGTAATGATGCCGGCTTTAGCGAAACATCGGACAAAAGTCGAAGCAGACACGTTAGTCCAGGATCCGCAATCCACGCACATATTGTGGGGGTGTAACTCGCTCTGCACTGCCTCCAGTCCTGGTAAACGTCTCTTCACGTTTTCTCATCCATCACTCCACAACACACGCAGCTTAACTTTAAAGGCTCTGTTTACACTGATGTCCAGCGGTTGGAGTTCTTTCGTTAATCCTCCAGGATGATGACAAGCTCCAAATTCAGCCGCTTGACGTGGTTTTTGACAGAAGCGGTGGTATGGGCGTGCATCGAGTCACAGATCAAGAGAGATGGCAAAGTGTGAAAAAGCCCCCCGGTCTCTTTACATGAACCGGAACAACCGGAACTGATAGCCTGGAGTTTACATGTTGCGTCGTAACTGTGTCTCTTCGCTGACGTCATTGTCAGGGGTCTTTAGCCAAACAAATGTGGTTAACAGCATACCTGCGGTACACTACCCGCATACACTGTACTGTATATGTTACACTCCGGAAGAAGGGGGTAATTAAAATCACCAACGAGCGATGCCGTTTTCTTAATCCAGGTGTATAGTTTTATTAATTTTTCATCCGTCCATCTGACGCTCGCCAACTTCTTCGTCTCTCTCTCGCTCTCCTTTCTTTTTTTTTTCACCAAATCCCACGAAAACTCTGTAGTCTGGTCGCAGACCAAACCAATCCATTTTCGCATGTACAGATCTAGACATTTGCAATCTAAACAGATATCATTGCCAAATAGTCATATTGCAATAAACAAACTCCTGGAATGAATAAACAATCAAAATAACATTGTTTTGTTTTCAAATAACATATAAAAACAATGAAATAAAAATCAATCATCATTACCATGTTCTTACACTGTGATAAATCCAAAATCAGTTAAAGTAATAAACATTCCTATCATATTTGTTCAATTGTCTTTATACAAACTATGACCATATCATCAATTAAACAGTTCAATCTTCCTAATGTACATCAATCAACACATATGCACATGTATGCTTTAGCATTTGTACCATTTGTACCATAACAGCATTTCTAAAATCTTGGACTATTATTATGTTTTGCTTTTTCTTAACCCAAATCCTATTTCGTCTTTATCTAAATTCTGCTTTATCTAATCCATTTTGCCTGACCATGTTGTGATATTTACTTTAGCATTTCAATATTCAGCTACAAGCTATTACACCCTATTATCATCTATTATACACTATTACATATTAGTACCTACTCACTGTTACACACTATTACACACTCCCCAACAAAATTAGATGTCGTCCCGACATCAATCCACATCCATTAATTAATGTGTTACAATTAAGGCATTGGCTTTAGATCAATCTCTATCTGTATTACACAGTCCGAATCTATTACTTAAACCTAATATCCAGGCATAATTAAAGGTTGGTACATTTGGAATGGATTTGCCCACATTGTTACTGGGTAAACTTGTCCATATAGTCCCGGTTGGTACTGACAAAACATTTCATTTGCTTTAGCTGCTCCATAACAAGATGGAGTTCCAAGCTGGTCATATGTGAATATTTTTGGGGCTGTTCTTTCCCTTCTAGGTCGTTCCTGTGGTCCCTCCTCTTCAATGCTCTCGCTAATTGTTGAGTGTGGAGAGGTTACCATTTCTATCTCATCTGATCTCTCACTACCATCATCATTGACATTCTCCTGTATCTGCAAATTATCTTGATTTAAGGGCTCATTCATCTCCTGCGTTCCCTCAAATTCTACCTCCGTGTCTGTCGCCCGTGTTTCAGACTCACGGTTTTCTGGATTGTCAACATGCTCAATGTCTGTTTCTACACCAGAAAAATAATTTGGTTCTATGTGAGGATGGTTTACAGGTGCAAGAAAAAATCCCAATTCTTCCTCCTCATCTTCTTCTACTGTATCTGCCTCTACTGTTGGAACTGCTGATGGTTTTGTGTTTCTTTTTGGTTTTGTCTGGATGTTGACTTCAAAAGGTAAGTAACCACACGGTAACAACAGGTTTCGATGTAGGACTCTCAATCGTCCTCTTCCCTGCTCAGGTTTAACCTCATACACCGGGATTTCTTCACCCATCTTTCGAATCACAACATGCGCAATATCTTCCCAATGGTTGCGAAGTTTTCCAGTTCCACCTCTGGGTGTTAGATTCCTGACTAGAACACGATCTCCAGGATACAGGATAGAACTTCGTACTTTCCCATCATAATTTCTCTTGCTCCTTTCTGTGGATTTTCTCATATTTTTTTGTACTATGTCATAAGCTTGTTGCATTTCCTGTTTCCATTTCTCAACATACGACTTGTGATCTGTGTCATCTCTTCGTGAGGACTGTCCAAACATAATGTCAATTGGTAATCGTGGTGACCTTCCAAACAGTAGGTAGAAAGGTAAGAATCCTGTCACTTCGGATCTTGTGCAATTGTATGCATGTAAAAGTTTATTTAGGGACGACTTCCAATTTGACTTCTCTTTTTCAGTTTGTAGGAGCGTTCGGTTGAATCGTTCTACCTGCCCATTACCCTGTGGATGGTAAGGGGTGGTTCTTGATCCTGACACACCACAGTTTTTCTTTAACTGAGCGAAAAGTTGGTTCTCAAATTCTCCACCTTGATCATGATGGATCCGAGCTGGGAGTCCAAATTGCAGAGCATAATCATTGAAAATCCGATCTGCCACTGTCTTTGCAGATTTTGAGGTGGTTGGGTACGCCTGAGCGAAACAAGTAAAATGATCGACCACGACTAGGATATATTCATAGCCACCTGAACACTTATCCAGATGGAGAAAATCTATTGACACGAGTTCAAAAGGCTGTGTAGTGACAATGTTGACCAATGGTGCTCTGGTTTCTCTTGAAGGTGTCTTTTGTTTAAGACAGGTGCATACTCTGGTGACATAATGTTCAATGTCCTTTTTCATATATGGCCAATAAAATCTATCTCTGATCAGTGACATCGTTCTATCAGTGCCTTGATGACCCATCTCATCATGTAACTCTTTCAGAACTGTAACCTTATATTTTTCAGGCAACACAAGCTGAATGTTATTCATGGTCTTTCGTCGGAGGATCCCATACTCGTCTAAGTAGAGTCTCTCCCAACCACGGAGAAAGCATTTACTCTCCTTTGTCAAAGATCTTAGTTCCTGTCCTGCGGGTTTTGTATTTGCTCTTTTGAGCTGCATTACTGGGCCTATATACAGGTCAGTTTTCTGAGCTTGCTGGATATCTACCATTGAAAGTAGCTTCAAATTGTCTTCGCAATCTACACTGTACAACACGGGTGATGTGATCATTGTGTTGGCCCAGTGTGAAACATCTTGTGTCTGAATGGCTTGGATTGCTGCCGCCACACAGTCAGATGCGAGTTTTTCTGTGCACTGTCTCATTACTGTCTCCATGTCCACAGGCATTCTAGACAAACTGTCTGCATCCACATTTTCCCTACCTGGACGATACCGAATAGTGAAATTGAAATCTGCAGGTTCTGCCACCCACCTAAATCCAGTAGCATTCAGCTTAGCACTCGACAACACATATGTGAGAGGGTTGTTATCACTGAACACTGTAAATGTAGGGGCGTAATACAAATACAGGTAGTCGCCGACTTACGACCGCGATTGGGACCGACAGATCGGTCGTAACTCGACTTGGTCGTAAATCGACTCTTAAGTAAAAATTCAATCCAGCAGCGCTGGTTCTTGGCTGGGGGTCGTCCGGATCGTCAGCTGGGGCAGCGTGTGGGTTGGTGGGAGCGGGAGACGATCTTTTCATAATCATTGTGAGCTTTGTCTGAATTGTTCGTTTCTTTTTCTCCTCAGAAATTTCACGATATGGACGGAAAGCGTCGTTTGCTATCCGTTCAATCCTTGCAAATGTTTCTATGTTCTATGTCCATTTCTTCAAAGTGTGCACGGAGTTTATTTAACAGGGAAAAGCCTTCTGACAAGCCTTTGGTGGTGAACATTTTTTCTGTTTCCTCCTCTTCTTTCTCTGCTTCTCTTCTCTCTTCTTCTTCCACTCTTTCTTCTTCCAGCGCGATCAGTTCTTCTTACAGCGCGATCATTCGTGAGTTCTCCAAGGAGAGGTTTTTTGCCAGTTTCACTATTTTCTCCCGAATCTGATCAAGTTCTTCGTCACTTTCAAATCCAGCAGAAGAGTTCACGTAACGCTTGACAGTTTTTCCATACGTCATTCATACATTTCTCCGTCACAGCCTCCTAAGCAGCCCAGCCCATCAGTAGTGGGCTGGGCTGCTGATCTCAGTGTGACTGAACAGCGTGTGTGCACCGTGGGGACTGAAGAGAGCGCGGGAGGCTCAGAGCGTGAGTACTGTGGCTGGAGGGAATGCCCCGCCCTACCCGGACATTGTGGTCGTAAAGTCGGTCGGTCGTAAGTTGCATAGGTCGTAAGTCGGCGACTACCTGTAGTCCCTAAATTTCTCGGTGACTGCCCACTTCAATGCCAAGAATTCTAGTTTACCTGAGTGCAAATGATAGTTCTGTTCTGCAGCGGTCAGTGTTCTTGACCCATAGGCTATCACGCGGAGTTTTCCCTCTTGATGTTGGTACAAGACAGCCCCAAGACCCTGATTTGAGGCGTCTGTATGCAGGATAAATGGCTGGGCGAAATCTGGAAACCCCAAGACTGGTGGTTCAACCAAACAATTTATCAGTCGCTCAAGTACTGCCTGATGCTCATCAGTCCATGCGATCAGTGTATGTGAAGGCACACCTTTATTTTTCCATTTCACCTGCCTCATTTTTGCACTTGTTGTCTCTTTCTTTCCTTTGTCATTATCTGATGCCCTTTTCAATAAATTGTAAAGTGGACCTGCGATTCTCGAGAAATCTTTTATGTACTGCCTATAGTAGCTCAAAAGACCCATCATTGATCTTAACTGTCCTACAGTACTTGGTCTCTTTTCCTTCAATGCCCTTACTGCTTCTGTGTCAGCTGGATCAATCTTACTTCCCTCAGCCGAAACAATTCTCCCTAGATAACGAACTTCACGCCTAAACATTTCACATTTGCCTGGTTTCAGCTTTATCCCATATTTTCTCAGCTGTTGAAGTACCTGCCTCACGTGATCCACATGGCTCTCAAAAGACTGACTGTATACCAAAGTGTCATCCAGGTATGGCACACAAATGTTGTCCCTTAAATCTACAAGACATTCTTCCATACAGCGCTGGAATGCAGCTGGGGCATTCATCAACCCGAATGGGATTCTTATCCATTCGTACAGGCCCCACGGGGTCACAAATGCAGTCAAAGGTCTGCTCGACCCCTCCATAAAACCCTGGTGATAGGCTTTACCCTGATCTAACACTGAAAACCAGCTGTTGCCCCCTAGGCCATCGAGGATGTCCTGCACCCTTGGAATGGGCTGTTTATTAGGTTGAGTTTTTCGGTTTAACTCCCTGTAGTCTATACACAGACGCAGGCTTCCATCCTTCTTTCTCACACAGACAACAGGTGACGCATAGGACGAGTTTGACTTTTGTATCCACCCCTGGGAGATGAGATTATGGAGGTAATCTTTTATCTCCTTGTACAATGGTTTCGGTACGGAGAGGTAGGTGCGTACCACTGGTTCCATGTCCTTCAGGGAAATTCCAAGTTGCAATGTTGGGATTTCTCCTATGTCATCGTCCCATTTTGAGAATGAGGCACACTCCTCACGCAACATCTTCTGCACTCTACCCTTTTCTGTTTTACTCAGATGGCTCACATCAACAGGCGGATCCCATACACTGTCACCAAGTTTCTCACGACCAACCTTGGTCTCGTTTACTGTCACTGTGGGGGAAGGGGTGCACTTCTCAAAAACACTAGCAGGATATACCGCTTGTACTTGATTCAATGTGCCTACCACAGTCCTCCCTGACAATGTTATATCGTGATCGGTCGGATTTTGGACATCGAGCAACACGTAAGGTGGAGCTTCCCTTCTCACTGTTACAAGTGTCTCACAAAACCCGAGCCCTTCAGTCCACTGAGGGTTCACTTCTGGCTCAAAAAGAAGCGTGACATCATTTTTTAAGGGTCGTGTCTGTACTTTACATTTGATCTGAAGAGAGGTATGTTTTGGGATATTGACTCTTCCTCTGCCTGTCTTCACAACATATTCACAAGACTGCTCTGCACTCACTACCTCAACAAACACAGGCACAGTTGTCTTCTCCAAATTTGGAAAAGCAGCTTTTAGAATTGCATGTAGTTGTTCTCTACTTGTGTCCTCCGGATGATTAATAGCCGTTTCCACGATTTGTTCAATGACATTGTAGCCTATAATGGGCTGATGAAACTGATGACCCTTCATCACTAGCATAGGCACAACAACTTCCTCTGTAACAGCACTATCTGCAGCAAGTTTGAATTTAACCTCAATCCAGCCCAAGTAAGGCATGTCTTGCCCATTTGCGGCTGCTATCTTTAAATCATCTGGCTCATCAATCAGTTCTGCCACATCTCTCAATTTTTCAAACGGCAAGTGTGCTTCTTTCCACTTCTCATTCACAATTGAAACTTGGGAGCCAGTATCCCATAACGCTTGAGTCTTACAACCTTGAACATAACAGTTAATGGCACAGCGTTTTCTGACAAGATCAACTAACTGATGCTGCTTATTCTTTCTTGTGATACGTTCAGAATGTGTTACACTGTGGATCTCCGGTTTACATCGTTTCCTGTGCTTTGGCCAATGCTTCATTCAGGAGGCGCTTGAATAGCCCATGTCCCTCTCACAGGATGAATATTCTCTAAATTTCCTACACATTGAAGCAACACCACCATGTAGACCATTTGGTTGGGACTCTTTACTGCGCTTGGTTACTCCCGGTCCCGTGGGGGTAACCCTCTCTCGTTTAAATGGCCAACTGGTTTTGTCTCCCTGGCTCTACATCCAGCTAGAAAGTGCTCTCCACTGCCACATCTGTAACAATGGGTACAGTACTCTACATCATTTTGGTGACAACCAATACATTTTCTCTGACGTGTACGCTGTGTGGGAAAATAGTTACGCTGCGGGGCAAAGCGCTGTTGATATTGTGCTGTCTCTCCCCTCACACCTGGACCTGGCGGAGGCCACAGATTCGGTACTGACTGCTGAAACTGAGGGACATACTCTGGCCCTGCTGGTGGGAATGAAGATTGCACTGGTGCTGGGGGTGACTGTCGGATTGACTCTTTGATATGTCCAACCTTGGCACTGAGAGTTTTCAACAGTGCCATGTCTGAACGCAGTCCTTTAAGTTCATTCAGTACATCTGGTTGCATTTTACTTGAGTTCTCTCGAATCGGCTCTTTGTTTTTCTTCTCTGTCGTTTCTTCGTTTGACTGAGTCGAATGCACAATAGCTGGTCGTTGCTGTGTTACCTGCCTTTTCTTATTCTGTCTCTCAGCTTCATTTGCACAAGCGATGTTCAATTTCTCTAGGAGCACTTCATCACTACAGGTTTGTTGTTGCAGGTATGGCAAGAGGTCACTCCTGATACTCTCATTCTGCAGACCTGTGAGAACAGTGTGCAAGAACATGCTCTGTACAAGGACAGGGTCATATTTCAGGCCTGATTCAGCTTCTTGGGAGGCAAACAAGATCTTTTGTCTCAAGTTGAGGGCCCTAATCACAAAATTTTGGGGGTTTTCCTTGCTGTTCTGTACCTCTGATGTTAACTGTTGGTACAACTCTGTTGCTCCTCTTTCCTGATAGTGGCAACGAAGAATTCGTCTCAGTATTGGTAAGGTTAAATTTGGTTTCCCTTCTAGATAACTGCGAAGCTGTAACCCAGGTGTGATGGCCCTGACCACTGCATCAAGTATTTCTGTCTCCGGGAACCCCTTATTTATACCTTGCTCAATTTGATGGACCAGGCTTGAGAAACTAAGCTTATCCCTCTGTCCAGGTTCTCCAATCTGTCCAGAGATCTTAAACTCCCTGTTCCACTGTGATGGAAAACAACCCTGTGACAACTGTTGCTTGGCTAGATCTTGGCCTTGGTTAATACCATTTCTACCCAACTGTGTTGGTGTCTGCTCTCTAACTGCATTCTTCTCTAGTGATAATTTTAAAGCTAGCTTGACTGCTTCTATTTCTTTATGCAACCTTTCCTGTTCTGAGAGCTGAGGTACCTGCTCCTGAACCTCATCTGGTTGTGCTACATTTGACATTGCATCTTTCAAAGTACCATTTTGAACAGACTCCTTCAGTTCAGCTATTTTGTCTCTCGCCATTAGCAACTCTGCCATGCCCTCATCTTCCAGCCCTTTCAATTCTTCCCTATTAAAGTGACGCACCATAAGGGAAATAAAGAAGGAGCGGCTCTTACCCGTTACATCTAAGGGTCTCACCCCTGTTATGTCCAGGGTGTTACAAATTTCCAAAAGAGCATCCTTATTCAAAGTGTACAATGTTCCAATCACCTCAAGTTTCAAGTCCTCCATTATCGTCGACTCCATTTTTGTTTTGTCTTCGATCGTCTTTTCTGCGTTACACACCTTCTGTTACGTTGTTTTCCCGCTGTTGCTCTTGACACAACAATCCACCGCCGACCCACCGTATAACTGCTACCGTAGACCCGTAGATGAACTGCTGCGCGCTGCTGTCGCACCACCGCTACCGCTGGAACGCCGTCGACCACCGCTAATCCACCGCCGGCTGCCGATGACCTGCCGCACGCTGCCAACACCTGTGCTGCCGCTGGAACGCTCCCGCTGAACCAATGCAAGCTGCTTTAGGACTGCTGCACGCTGCTGACACACCACCACCGCTGCTGGAACGCTGTCGGTCACTGCTAATCCACTGCGAGCTGTCGGCGACTTGACCCACGCTGCTAACACCCGACTGCTCCGATGCTAGCATACGTTGCTTCGTAAATTGGACGGGATGAATAGCGAGAGTCCACTTCACAACGATAGTACAACTCTCACTAGTCTATCCCAGCGGTGCCTCCAAATGTTACACTCCGGAAGAAGGGGGTAATTAAAATCACCAACGAGCGATGCCGTTTTCTTAATCCAGGTGTATAGTTTTATTAATTTTTCATCCGTCCATCTGACGCTCGCCAACTTCTTCGTCTCTCTCTCGCTCTCCTTTCTTTTTTTTTTCACCAAACCCCGCGAAAACTCTGTAGTCTGGTCGCAGACCAAACCAATCCATTTTCGCATGTACAGATCTAGACATTTGCAATCTAAACAGATATCATTGCCAAATAGTCATATTGCAATAAACAAACTCCTGGAATGAATAAACAATCAAAATAACATTGTTTTGTTTTCAAATAACATATAAAAACAATGAAATAAAAATCAATCATCATTACCATGTTCTTACACTGTGATAAATCCAAAATCAGTTAAAGTAATAAACATTCCTATCAAATTTGTTCAGTTGTCTTTATACAAACTATGACCATATCATCAATTAAACAGTTCAATCTTCCTAATGTACATCAATCAACACATATGCACATGTATGCTTTAGCATTTGTACCATTTGTACCATAACAGCATTTCTAAAATCTTGGACTATTATTATGTTTTGCTTTTTCTTAACCCAAATCCTATCTCGTCTTTATCTAAATTCTGCTTTATCTAATCCATTTTGCCTGACCATGTTGTGATATTTACTTTAGCATTTCAATATTCAGCTACAAGCTATTACACCCTATTATCATCTATTATACACTATTATATATTAGTACCTACTCACTGTTACACACTATTACATATACCGGTACCTACCGGAGGTGTGCCGGACGTAGCCTCGCGTCATGTTCTCTAATTGGTCCATCGCTGCCGGTGTACGTAGTGACGTAATACATCCTATGTTGGTGGACAATGGTCGATCTGGCGGATCGCTGACTAAAATCACACAAAATTTTTTTTACAGATTTTGGAACTCAGTGTACACATAAGACGCTTAATGTTAAAAGGCGCAGCATTGCTTTTTGAGAAATTTTAAGGCTTTTAAGTGCGTCTTATGGTGCGCAAAATGCAGCACCTACATATTTATATTTACTTCTTCTTTTCCTTTCGGCTTTTCCCTTCAGGGGTCGCCACAGCGAATCAGTTGTCTCCATCTAGCCTTTGTGGCCAGGTACCAAATGACCCACGCCGGTCCTCGGACCGGGGGTTGGGGACCACTGCCCTAAAGGACATTTTTAGCTCTTCCCCGAAACATCAAAATGTCATGTTGAAAATTTGTCAAATGAAATTTGCCCCTTTACTTTCTCTGAAAAATCCAGAACCTATAAATATATAAATGTTTAATCCATTCACAGTGTTTGTGATGCCATGAAATCCTGTTCATTTGATTAAAAATGAGGAATAAAACAACCGTTTTTTGTCTTAAATATAATGCAGGAAGAGAAAAAAAAAAGAGAGAAAAGCCTTGCGGCGGAACATGGCAGTGATTTGTTCAGAGATGCACTTGAACAGCTTTTGACTGGCTGCGCTGTTGCCAGCACAGGCTGTCATGACATTGTTGGGGATACACTCAACAAAGTAGCTGCTGTTTTTGTTCTGGACCTTCAGCATTTGTTCATCCATCTCCATTTCAAGTTCAATGGACTGCCAACAAGCATGATTGAACTACATGTCACACACTGAAACCAGTCAGTGGTATATGGCCAACGAGGCTAGCGCTAGCTTAGTGAGTAAGTTTAGCCACCTGCCCGCCCAATGTAAATTTAGAGTTAACTCTCTATTCAGTAGGTTACACCTTCAATTTCAGACAAAAAATATTGTCAGCTCCAATTTGGTGAGCAGACATCGTTTCCTCGTCCTCTTCATCCTGGATGATTGATACTGTATGTTTCAGTAAACTTTGAAATCCCATTTGGTGACATTTTTGAAACATAGCATACTTACAGACTCCGCTGTGGCATGAAGGTGCTCCACAGGGTAGATAGAACCAACAGCACCTGTTGGAACTAAAGGAAAAAAGGATATGAAAGACAAACTAATATTTTTATGAATAGGCTACAACAAAGGGAGGTACAGTCATGGACAAGATTAGACTGCCCTTGTGTCCTTCAAAGTCTTGTAATGTCTTCTTTTTGTCTTCAGTTAGTAAACCCTGTATGTGTCATGTGACAAAAACAAACAGAAAATGCAACTTGCTCTGAACAGTACAATGCCACAGCTATTGCTGTAAGAACTTTCCCGTGATAACAATCAAGAACAATTTTGTTGGTTATCACGGCAACCATGGAAAATGACTAGATATCAGCTGTTAATTTCAACTCTTATACAATATATGTATGTGACCAGTCTGTTCTGCTGGTTGGTATAAAATGGCTCAGGAGTTGAGGTGGATGGATGCAATGTTTTTATTCCTGGGAATAATAACGGACACAAACAGGTTCAAATTGGGCGCTGGACGATACAAACTCCGAGACACCACAGCATGTCAGCATCTTTCTGCCGAGGGTTACCCACAGTGATCATATAGTGGTTGAACAAATATTTATATAAGAACAACTTACTGAAATTGTGGGACATAAAAAGTGCACTGAAACATCGTACCTGGGAATAATAACGGATACAAACAGGTTCAAATTGGGCACTGGACGATACAAACTCCCAGACACTGAAGACAGAAAAATCCACATTAGGAATCCGACAAACAGCAACGTTTTGGTGGGATTACTTTTCCACACAGAACCGCCGTTACCGGGCCGATATATCTGACCGATCTACTACACATGTATTACAGCATTACAGAATTACATAATATAGACACGTCATAACCAACGGAAAACATTTAAACAATACTTTAAGACATTATGGCAACGGAGCCTGCATCGGACCAACTTACCCACGGCATGTCAGCATCTTTCTGCCGCGGGTTACCCACAGTGCACCTGACAGGTTTCAAAATAAAACACAGACGAATGTCCCCAAATTAATCATGAATTTAACTATATTATAAAAACATCTACCCACACCATTACATACACCCCCCTTAAATTCTGCTTAATTTGGGTGTCATCACAGAGAGAAACCAAATAACAACCAAGAAGAGGATACAAAGAAATCTCCCCAAAATGTGAAGCCGCAGCATTGATGTGCAACACGGTCATTTAGAAATTCTTCCGTCGGAAGTGTGTAAGAATGGGGAGGTACCACGTCCCATACTCATCACAGACCAAAGAGAGACGCCGTTTACACCTCCAAACATAACCATTGCTCCTATGAAACTTACCAAAAAAAACAAAAACATATGGGTCACAGAGACCTTCACAGGAAAACACCCAGAAAATCAACACAAAAATTTTACGATACAGTAAAATGTTAACACACATCCCTAACACTGAGACTGGCTAAACACACAAGTGCATGGCTGGAACAGTAACACAAAAATTATCTCCAACTCTTTGCCCTGACATCTCACAAACCAGCCAGTTTGGAGATCTGACTCTCCTCCCAACTCGAGTAAGAACTGAACCTGTGTGCATGTGTAGAGGCTGTGTACAAACTACTTCTTCAAGCCCAGGATTATCAATGGGAGGGAATTTACCAGTAGGTGTTGTTTCAGACAAAGGCGGGTGTTCAGGGGTCTGTGCACCTAAATCAGGTAAGAGGCCTATACTGTCCGTGTCTGGGATGGGGCTGACGGCCACATCCCTGATGTGAAGGCGAACAGAACATTCGGGGATGTCAGTCCTAATATCACCTGACCGAGAGCTGCTCCATCTGTCACCTGACATGTCATCCACTGGAGCATTCACATAATCACAGTCCACAGCATCAGGACTTTGCATGAGCCAGTCCATGGTCCAAACATTGGATTCCTCCACGTCGACATGTAGCACTGAGTCTAAAGCACTGCTATTTGTCACATCACTGAGGCCTATTCCCACAGGAGAGGTTGGGGTCATGTCTTTGTCCAAGGGAAGGAAATTAACTGGAAGGAGGAGGTTTCGGTGCACAACCTCCTCTCTGCCATTGAGACTGTCTTTAATTCTGTACACGTTAATTTTTGATCTCACTGAAACAACATCATATGGGGTTGAGTCCCATTTGTCAGCGACCTTCCTTTTGCCCTTCTCACCCCGATTAGCCAGCAGGACACGATCAACCAGAGCAAGAGGGGAACCCTTGACCCTACGGTTGTATAGTTTTGCATGTCGGGCCTATTCTCCACAGCTCTGCTTCTGAGAAATTTGTGCAGCCTCATGCAAGTCACGCTTCAGGTGGGCAACAAAATCGTGGTGGTTGACAACTGAGTCGTTCTTCAGTGCGTACTGAAACATAATGTCAATGGGCAGACTTGGAACTCGCCCAAACATCAAGTAAAATGGGGCAAAACCAGTAGTCTCATGCACTGTGCAGTTATAGCTGAATGTCAATGTCCTAAGCATCTGGGGCCACCTGGACTTTGCTTTAGGGGGAAGAGCTCTGATCATGTTCCCTAGGGTTCTGTTGAAGCGATCCCATTACCCATAGGATGATATGGAGTTGTATGAGACTTGTGCACTCCAGCCATCTCAAGAAGATCCTTTATAAGCCTGCTTTCAAAATTGGCTCCATGGTTTGAATGAATTCTTCTGGGGAAGCCATAAATGCAGAAGAAGTCATCCCACAACCGACGGGCAACTTGTTTAGAAGACTGATTCCGACAGGGGAAGACGAAAGCCATCTTTGAAAAATGGTCTGTCACGACCAGGACATCGACTGTTTTGTTTTCACTTAACTCAGCAGACCAAAAATCGATGCACACTAGTTCCATTGGTGCAGATGTTTTAATATTTTCAAGGGGCACACAGCCTTCTGGTTCTGGTGTTTTCCCCACAATGCACCCCTTGCAGTGCTTCACATAGGTTATGATATCTTTCTCCATCCCGGTCCAGAAAAATCTGTCCCTGGCGAGGGAGAGCGTTCTCATTTGGCCCTGGTGGCCAGCTGCATCATGGACACCTTGGAAAACTTGCCGTTTAGATAGATAGATAGATACTTTATTAATCCCGGAGGAAATTGTATATATCCACTGCTCAGGCATTACATAACGAATAAATACTGGCGATAAAAAAGAAACACTGACATCACAGGACATACCGCAAGACATACACTACACTAACAGACACATGCAGCACTAACAGGACTTATATACTAAACTATAACTAAAATATAAACACTATAAAATTAAAATATAAACAGTACAAAATTTTAAAAATATATAACAGTATTAAATTAAAATATAAACAGTATAAAATTAAAATATAAAACAGTGTAAAATTAAAATATAAACAGTATAAAATTAAAATATAAACAGTATAAAATTAAATTAAATCCATTCAACCGTGTGCTGACCTCGCCACCTCCCCCCCGCTCCTCCTGAGAGAGTCATTGTACCCCCTGATGGCACGGGGCATGAAGGAGGACCTCAGCCTCTCTGTGGAGGCGCTGTGTGACAGCAGTCTGCAGATGAAGGTGCTCCTCTGCTGGGAACAGGTGGTGTGTAGGGGGTGGCTGGTGTTGTTCATGATAGCCTTAACTTTAGACATGGTCCTGCTCTCCAGAAGCGTATCCACAGAGTCCAGGCTCAGCCCGACCACTGAGCCCGCTCTGCGGATGAGTCTGTTCAGACGGTCCATATCTCTTTTCCTGGCCCCCCCACCCCAACACACAATGGCGTATGACAGCACACTGGAGACTACGGACTGATAGAACATGAGAATGATTTTAGGACAGATGTTGAAGGAGGCCAGCCTCCTCAGGAAGTACATCCTGCTCTGCCCCTTCTTGTACACACAGTTCGAGTTGAGTGACCAGTCCAGTCTGCTGTCTAGCTGCAGTCCCAGGTACTTATAGTTTTCTACCACCTCCACCTCACTGCCCTCGATGACCACTGGCTGTGGAGAGGGAGGTGCCCGCCAGAAATCCAGCACCATCTCCTTTGTCTTGGAGACGTTGAGCTGGAGCTTGAGTTTAAGACTGTCAGGTTGTGACACCATCACATTAATGTGATGTTGAATGTATGGAACAATTAAATTGGGGTAAAATGTGCGATAAAGGTATGGTGTAATACATATATTCTTGCTATGTATGTCAGATGGCACATAAAGGGCTAAAGATTCCATTGTAATTATCAATGATGGAATAGTGGCCAGGGAAATAGTCGCACCTGCCAGGGAGGCGTGAACCAGAGGCCATATAACCGAGTCTCCCAGGTGAGACGAGGAGGGAGGAAGAAGGAAGTGGTCCAGTACCCGAGTAGAGACACCGGTGTTGACGGTAAAATAACTGGATTCCAAAATGAAAATTGATCCTTACAGCGTGAGACGGAGGAAACGGTCCTGTCAGAGCAGTCAGCGCAGTGGATGTTCGAATCCTACCAGGCAGCAGGTGCATCTCCCTCTCCGGTGAGACCGAACCTTTTTTTTGTTTTTTATAGTGACTTTTGTGTTCCCGGCCGGGACAGGTGGTTTTCAGGTTTCCATTTTTTCAGGATTACAAGTTTTTTGGTATTCGTTTTCCCCCCCTCTGACTGGACCATCCAGTGACGCGACCATCACTCGTGTCTGAGCATGGACATCGGGGTACGCAGCGGTGGATGCGTAAATTTGGGGGATTATGCCTTTATTCTGGGAAAAGGGGAGTGTTGTTTATTATGTTTGTTTTTTTGTTGTTCCTATGTTCACAAATACACTGCGTCTAGAGCACGTAATGCAGGTGGTGTTTGTTTGGTATTATTTCTTACACATCCTTATTTAAGAACTTGCTATCATCCCAATAAAGAACCTGTTTTGGGTGTTAACAACAATTCGTTCGGGGTTGAGTTGCTACAAGGTATGATGACCTGGAAGAGCTTCTTACCAAGCTGACAGTCTCTCCTCAACCTGTATAGTATGCCATCACGTAATCTCAGCTTCTTCCAATGTCTACGAAGCCTAGCAACACCAGCCGACTCAGACATTTTCTCATGTCTGGTTGGCTTTCTACGTCGCTTTAGATAGTGTAGGACCCTGCTCACTGTCATATCCTGCTCCTGCAGACTCATGAGGTGGCTCTGAGGGATAACAATGGAGGGATCCTCCTCAGGTAGATGGAGCGATGACGGGCTAGTAATTAGTAGCCTGGACACACCACCACTATGATGAGGAGCCAGAACAGCAGAAACTTCTTCATGACTGAAAGAATCACCAACAGGCTGGCAGTCTTCCTCATTTCAGCTATCACCAGAACCAGGTGTGTCATCGGTCAGTTCCCGAACAGCTTGGCAGTTGTTAGAGAGCCGGAAAGCATCACAGTCCCTCTAACAACACCATTGACCTCATCCAGAAGTTTAATATAAGGTTCCATGACAAGACGGTGACTGACACATGACTACACAAACGGCTCACGACTCAAAACATCAGCAATGGTGTTCTTCGACCCTGGGACATACTTCAGGTCGAAGTCGTATGCAGCAAGTTTAGAGACCCATCATTGTTCACAGGCATCAAGGCGTGGCTTTGTCAGGATGTAGGTCAGGGGGTTGTTATCAGACCATGCAGTGAAGTGTCGTCCTTTCAGCCAATGGCCAAATTTATCACAAATGGCCCATTTCAATGCCAAGAATTCCAACCTATGAGCTGGATAATTCATCTGAGAGGAAGACAGCGTTTTGCTAGCAAAGGCAACTGGCCTCGCGATTTTCTCACCTGGTGGCATTTGGGAGAGTACAGCTCTACATCAAATGAAGCATCAACAGCAAGGATGAATGGCTCATTGAAGTCAGGATGTGCCAAAGTGACGCTGTGGGTAAGGTCATGTTTCAAAGTTTTGAATGCCTCTGCACATGCAGGGCTTCATTCGCTTGGTGACAGCTTTAAAGGGACACAGGACTTTGTCTTGGGCTGTCGACCCGTCTTGACTCTCCTCACAAATTTCTGTCTTGAGAGCAGCTTGAATGGTGGTCTGACTTTAGCAGAGCAATCCTCAATGAAATGTTGATAATACAGGATCATGCTCAAGAAAGACCACAGTTTCTTCTGAGAGGGCGTAACACCATTGATTGCTTCAACTTTCTCAGGGTCAGTTCTCACCCCTGTCTCACAGATAATGTGCCCAAGAAACTTGATTGTTCTCTGCAGAAAGTTACATTTCTTGGGTGCCAGCTTAAGGTTGTGGTTCTTGAGTCGAGAAAACACCATCTCCAAGCGCTCCAAGGCCAGCTGTTCACTAGGAGCAAAAACCATTAGGTTATCAAGATAGCAGAGAAGACTGGTGAAATTGTCATCCCCAAAAATTGACATCATCATGCGCATGAATGTTGCAGGACTATTTGACAGTCCTTGGGGGAGTCTACTGTACTCATGGAGACCAAATGGTAACGAGAAAGCTGTGCATTTCTTGTGTTCTTCGCACAAAGGAACATTGTAGAAGCCAGACGTCAAGTGGAGAAAAAGACGTTCCCTCCAAGTGCAGCAAGAGCATCAGACTGGTGGGGAAGTGGGTGTGCATCTTTAACAGTCTTTGCATTGAGCCACCGAAAGTCAGTGCAAATGCGCAGGTCACCATTCTTCTTCCACACCAGAACCTGTCACCTTCCCTGCCTCTCATTCCTCTCCTGTCACACTGCTGCAGTATTTTTCCACTCTCCCTCCCTCTGCTCCACTCGACCAGCCGGCCACGCCTACTGCACCAGCTCACTCTGCTCACCTGCTGCAGATCACTGCAATCAGGCCTGCATATACAGTAGTCTCTCCAGCACCTTCACTCCTTGCCAGCTTGTTCTTCAGCGTCATGCGAGACTTTCCAGCGTTCATTCCCTGTCTGATCTCCCGGTGTCGACTCTGCCTGTCCCCGACCTGCCATCCTCGTCTGCCTCCCGGTAAACTCATCTGCCTTCTGTCCCTGACCTCGTGCTCTGCCTCAGCATCTCTGGTATCTGCCTCATCTGGTTTTGACTCCTCCGCCTGGCCTCGTCTCCTCTCCTGCCTGCTCCCCAACAGTGCCTCTGTCTTCGCTGACTACTCACCTGGCTACGACCCCCCCGCCTGTCTCCGACCTCTCTTCAGCTCACTCCTCGTCGGCCTCACAGCACGTCCAGCTGGCTCTCTAGAACGCAGAGCGTCCTGCTCGTCTTCTTGGTAATAATAAAGGTCATTACCAACTGTTCCTGTGTGCCTGTGTACTGCATTTGGGTCCAAACCACACCCGTTTCAGTACAATCTGGCCAGAGAGGGACCCAGCAGACACCACTTCCCCCCAGTCTGGCCTACCCCGGGTGGAGGGAATGCTTCAGCAGCATGAGGCTCTGTTAGCCTCCAACGTGGTGGAGGCTCGTCAGTGAGCATCATCCCTGGAACGAGCGCTAACCTCGCTAGCCGCCCAGGTACAGCAGATGGCAGCTTCCATGGCACAACACGCTACTTCTGTCCCAGTTCCAGCCCCTTCTGTTCCCACCACTGGGCCAGCATCAAGCTCCACATCTGAGCCCCGGGTGGGGGCGCCAGAGTGCTAAGATGGGGAACCTGAGGGTTGCAATCCTTTTTTGATGAACTGCTCGATCCTGTTTGCCCTGCAACCCCATACCTTCGCCACAGAGGGGGCTAGAGTCACCTTCGCCATCAATCACCTCACTGGTAGATCACACCTGTGGGGGACGGCAGAGTGGGAGAGAGGCACGTCTGCCTGTGCCACGTTCCAAGCCTTCTCTGAGGAGCTTCGCAAGGTGTTCAGACCCGTTTCCCTGGGTCCTGATGCAGCAGGGGGACACATGAGTCAGAGGCAGGGGGATCGGACAGTTTCTGATTACGCCAGACTTCAGAACCCGGGCTCGTCTTAGTGACTGGAATGCTGCTGCCCAATGTGACGCCTTCCTAAACGGGCTGGCTCCTTACGTGAAGGATGAGCTGGTTCCATTCGACCTCCCCAATTCCCTGGACGGACTCATTGAGCTGACTACGAGGCTGGACAGGCGGATACAGGGGAGGAGGAGGGAACAACGCCATGAGAGAGGTGATCACCGGCCTTCTGCCCGTTCACATAGGGTCCCAGCCACTCCTGTCCCCCTTTCTGAACCTATGCACGGGGGGGTGGAGCCCATGCAGGTGGGGCGAACCAGCCTTACCGGAGGAATGAGAACGACGATGGAAATCTCTGCCTCTACTGTGGCCAAGCCGGCCATTTTGTCTCCCGGTGTCCAGCAAAAGGGAAGGACTCAGCATTAGAAGGGGGCATTCTGCTGAGCCAGTCCCAGAACTCTAGCCTACGACCTCTGTTTCACGTCCAGCTCCTGTTGGTAGGGGGTCCCACACCCACGCCACCTTCATCGACTCTGGGGCAGACGTCAACCTGATGGACGAGGAACTCGCCCGTCAACTGGACATCAGCCGAGCTCCTCTCCCTCCCCCCATGCCGGCCAGCGCTCTGGACGGTCATATCCTGGGAACTGTCACCCATCAGACTGCCCCCATCTCTATGCTCCTGTCCGGCACACACCATGAAACCATCCGGTTTCATATCCTGAGGTCTCCCAATCTTCCCCTCATCCTCGGCTACCCCTGGCTTCGACGCCATGTAGACTGGTCCACGAGGTCCATCCTGGGATGGAGTCCCTCCTGTCAGCAGATCTGCCTCAGACCGGCGGGGGCCCCCATGCCGTCTGCCAGCCCCTGTTCCATCCCTGATCTCTCCATGGTGCCCTCTGACTAGCACGACTTCTGGGAGGTATTCAGTAAGGCGAGGGCCACTTCTCTACCCCCACATCGGCCCTATGACTGCGCCATCAACATCCTTCCCGGCTCTGTACCCCCCAAGGGCTGCCTCTACTCGCTGTCCGCACCTGAAAGGGAGGCCATGGAGACCTACATCAGTGATGCCCTGGCTGCTGGAATCATTCGACCCTCCTCGTCACCTGCTGGCGCAGGTTTTTTCTTCGTCGACAAGAAGGATGGGTCTCTGAGGCCGTGCATCGACTACCGAGGTCTGAACGACATCGTAGTGAAGAACCGCTATCCTCTCTCCCTCATCGCCTCAGCTTTAGAGCTGCTCCAAGGGGCCACCGTCTGCACCAAGCTGGATCTCCGCAACGCCTATCATCTGGTGCGGATCCGAGAGGGGGATGAGTGGAAGACAGCCTTCAACACCCCTACAGGACATTATGAATATCTGGTGATGCCGTTTGGGCTCACCAATGCACCGGCTGTGTTCCAAGCCCTCATCAACGATGTGCTGAGAGACATGCTCAACAAGTTTGTGTTCGTGTACCTAGATGATATCCTGATCTTCTCCCGGTCCAAGCAGGAACATATTCTGCACGTCCAGACGGATCTGCAACGCCTGCTAGAGAGCTCCTTGTTTGACAAGGCCGAGAAGTGTGAGTTCCATGCCTCCTCTGGCTCCTTCCTGGGTTACATCATTGGCCGGGACCGCATGGAGATGGACCCCGCAAAGGTCTCAGTTGTCACCTCCTGGACTGTCCCTGACTCTCGCAAGCAGCTGCAGCGCTTTTTGGGATTTGCTAACTTCTACAGGAGGTTCATCCGGGGCTACAGCACGGTGGCAGCACCTCTCACCGCCCTCACCTCCTCCAAGGTCCCTTTTCGCTGGACTTCGGCCGCCGAGGAGGCGTTCCACCTCCTGAAAGGGTGTTTTACCTTGGCCCCCATTCTCCTGATCCCTGACCTCGAGAGACAGTTTGTCGTGGAATTCGACGCCTCTGATGTGGAGGTAGGGGCCGTGCTCTCTCAGCGTTCTGCCAAGGACCAGAAACTACACCCATGTGCCTTCTTCTCCAGGTGTCTGTCCCCAGCGGAGATGAATTATGATATCGGGAACCGAGAACTATTGGCGGTGAAGCTGGCTCTGGAGGAGTGGCGCCACTGGTTGGAGGGAACCAAGACCTCCTTCCTCGTCTGATGATATTAGAGACCTTGTGAATGCATGCCCAGTCTGCAATCAGAAGAAAGCTTTGCGCCGGGCTCCCGCCGGGCACCTGTACCCTCTGCCTGTGCCCCACCGACCCTGGTCCCACATCTCCGTAGACTTCGTCACCGGGCTGCCACTGTCAGGAGTTAACACCCCCATCCTGACAGTAGTGGACCGGTTCACCAAGATGGCTCATTTCGTGCCCCTGGCCAAGCTCCCCTCAGCCAAAGAAACAGATGAACTGGTCCTGCAGCATGTGTTCCGGCTCCACGGGCTCCCATCCGACATGGTCTCAGACCGAGGCCCCCAGTTCGCCTCTGCTTTATGGAGAGAATTCTGCCGCCTCCTTGGAGCCTCCACCAGCCTGTCCTCCGGGTTTCATCCTCAATCCAACGGCCAGTCCGAGAGGATGAACCAGGAGATGGAGACGGCTCCGCTGCATGGCTTCCAAGCACCCTGCCTCCTGGTTCACTCAACTGCTGTGGGTGGAGTACACCCACAACACCCTCATCAGCTTTGCCACCGGCCTATCCCCATTTCAGTGCGCCTATGGCTACCAACCTCCCCTGTTTCCTGCGCAGGAGAAAGAGACTGTCTGCGCCTCTGTCGAGACCTTCATTCACTGTTGCCGCCGGACCTGTACGCAGGCTCGGATGGCTCTCCTACGAGCCACTGACCGGTACACGACGACCGCCAACAGCCGTCGCTCCCAGGCTCCCCCCTACCAGGTGGGACAGAAAGTGTGGCTGTCAACCCGAGACCTTCCTCTGAGGGTGGAGTCAAAGAAATTGGCCCCCAAGTTTATTGGGCCGTTCCCCATTGAGAAGGTAGTAAACCCTGTGGGTGTTCGGCTCAAGTTGCCCCGCACCATGCGGATTCATCCAACCTTCCATGTCTCCAGGATCAAGCCGTTCCTGGAGAGTCCTCTGCAACCTGCCTCCCAGCCACCTCCACCTCCTCGATTCATAGACGGGGCCCCTGCTTACACAGTGCACCGCCTGCTGCGCTCTCGTCGCCGTGGGGGAGGCCTACAATACCTTGTTGACTGGAAGGGGTACGGTCCAGAAGAACGGTCATGTGTCCCAGCCCGTCTTATCCTGGATGCTCATCAAGGAGTTTCAACGCCTGCACCCCGACCAGCCTTCCAACACCGTCTCGGAACGAGAGGGTCCCATCGCCAACACTCAGTCTCCTCCTGCATCTGGGGCATCTGCATCTGAAAGGGATGACGTCAGCTCAGTCTCGGAGGGGGACAGTTCTCTCTCGGCTGACGAGGGTACTGGGACAGAGGCCTCTGATGAATTCTAGCTTCTCATAGTGGTTAGGCAGAACGGCTTTTCATCAACAAGGTGTATTCTATGGACAAAATCTGTGGCTTCACTGCAGTCCAACTTGTGTCATGAGAATATTGACTCATAGGTCTCAATAAGTCTTACACCTCACAGGAATCCAGGTCCAGGTCTGGCAACCCTAACTTCTCCTTAGCACTTCTCATCTCTTCACTGGACCTTGGTGGCATAGGATCATGTGTGACATGTTGCATGTTAACTTGAATACTTCCAGGAGGGGACAGGTCCTCGACTGCAAGGCAGGGAAAAACATCTGCAACTTTGGTATTTCTCTTTAACACCAGTGGCTCATTGGTTGGATTTATCAGTTTCAGAGGCACCCATCTGTCACCCCATAATGGTGTGACAACCCTCCCAACCATGATAGTCCTGGGCTTTGATCTCGACTGGCTTGGTTCAACAATCACTGTGCTGCCTACTGATATGACAGCTGACTCTGGCAATTTGCCCCATACTATGTGTTCACATTGCAGCTGCAGCGTAACACACTCATTCAGCCTCACTGTACCAACTCAGTCAGGCACCAAGCTGCCCCTCCACCTCTCTAAGTTAGACAGAAGAGATAAGAACCTTAGGCAATCATTGTCTGCAGCATCACTCGTATCAGACATGAGCCTTCAGTAGCTGTCTGTCCCCTTCATCAACTGTAAAATCCTCTTAATACCATTGCTACCAAGGGTCACCTCATCAGTCTGTCCCGGAATCACCAGCATCGGAATGAGCAGCTTTCAGTCATATACAATCACCTCTGTTTCACACACCTTTTTAGGTGAGACAAAATGTCCACCAGCACCAACAATATTATCAGTAGGACACTGTTTAGTGTCAGGGTACCGTTGCAGGAGACGAGCCTCAGCTGCTTCACTCAGGGAACATGACATAAAGCCACTGTCAATCATGGCCTTTAGCTGTAGCCCATCTGCCACTAAAATGTCAGTATAAAACAAATTATCAGCCTGCTGAACTTTGTGTGACCCCTGGAATACTACTGTTTTGCCAGAGGGCGCAGCAGCAGAAAATGAACTGTACACAGACTCCAGATCGACAACATCTCAGCTGGGAGATTCACTACCATGATCCACACTATCCTCCCTCAAGTGCAGATCCACTAGTTTTCCTGCTGCTGGTGTGACTGGGGCCGACCAACGCCGGGGCAAGCACGGCTGGAGTGACCCGGTGAATGGCACCGGAAGCACAGTCTGTTCTCACGGCACTGACCGAAGGCAGAGTGAGTGGCATCACCGCAGATAGTACAAGGTAAGTCATGTAAGCCATCAATCCCTCGTGGCCGAGGTATGGGCTGCCTGCCTGATCTGGGCCTAGTAGCAGTAGTTGCAGAGTTCTGCAACAGAACTTTCTCCAGCATGCCAATAACACGGCATCAGACTCCGCACTCTTTGCCCGAAGTGAGTCTAAATTGTCCTGAGATGTCATTGGAGCTTGACAAACATCAATTTTGTTGACTGACACCTCTTTGGCTACTTCAGGAGCCATTGCTTTCAAGCTCAACTCAGAATGAAACTCAGTATATCTTGGACTTCACGTGCTGACCATTTGCCAATGAGCTCTTTGGAAGGACAGTTTCTGATGAACACACGAGTCACCTCAGTGTTCGGGCAGTCTAACATCTTGTCCTGCTCCTTCAGACGCTCAGCAGCAATGTCCACAGCACAGTTTAGCCTGAGCCAGTAGTCAAATGCATCCTCATCCTTCTCTGGCAGAGTTGTATAGAAGTCTGCTAGCGGAAGAGTTGAGCTTGGGACACTATCAAAATGCTTTCGCAGGAGACTGTAAATAGCGTCAGGGTTATGGACGACATTGATGTCACTGTTTCTGGAACCAAACCTGACCACATCCCTAGCCTTTCCTCTTAGGTGAATGAGGATCTCCTCAGCCTGTTATGCCGTCTTCAGATTACCTCTCTTGATGTAGTTTCTCATGAGGTCTTCCCACTCACGCACGGAAACTTCATCAGAGCCATCCCCTCTGAAGCTAGGGGGATCCTTCACCTTCCTGTGACACACTAACTGAACCTGGGAATGGTCCAGCGTATTTGAGCTAGAGGCATTACAGTCGGTCTGCGCAGTGGTAACATTGGATGGAGAGGCACCGACAGTTGGGCTGAGGAGAGTAAGAATACCTTGTGCTATCTGGTGACCCACTTGCTGAATTATGTCCCCCATCTGGCTCACTAAATCATCAGTAGGTGTAGTGGGGCCTGGGTGAGAGTGCTAAAGCCCTGAGACCTATGTATGACATCTGGGTTCTCTGAATGAACTCCCCTCCCACCAGATAAAGTGGAATCCCGACCATACACTGCATCAACAGCACTTTGCTGCACAGGACTGTCAAACCGCAGCATTGCAGGTACATTTAAAACACCTCTCCCTCTACCCACAGATGCACTTAATGGGGTGCTGAAGCCTCTCTGAGTGTAACTCATCTTAAAAGTCAGGTGAAAATATGCAATGAATGAAAATAAAATTAATCCACTCAAAAGTCAAAGACATCAACAGCAATTGACAGTGCTGACAAAACTAAACAACTACACTTGAACAAAGGAGAAATAATAAAACAAGTCCATGCGTCTACTTTATCTCAGCCTGTAATCCGAGGTCCACCCGACTCCATGTAGCAGAACAGTTCCCGGGTCGTGAAGATGAAGCACTGGCTCTACCGAAGAATCAACGAGTCACGGCACCAATGTGACCTCTCTGTTCTGCTGGTTGGTATAAAATGGCTCAGGAGTCGAGGAGGATGGATGCAATGTTTTTATTCCTGGGAATAATAACGGACACAAACAGGTTCAAATTGGGCGCTGGACAATACAAACTCCCAGACACTGAAGACAGAAAAATCCGACAAACAACAACGTTTTGGCGGGATTACTTTTCCACACAGAACCGCCGTTACCGGGCCGATACATCCGACCGATCTACTACACACGTATTACAGCATTACAGAATCACATAATATAGACACGTCATAACCAACGGAAAACATTTAAACAATACTTTAAGACATTATGGCAACAGAGCCTGCATCGGACCAACTTACCCACGGCATGTCAGCATCTTTCTGCCACGGGTTACCCACAGTGCACCTGACAGGTTTCAAAATAAAACACAGACGAACGTCCCCAAATTACTCATGAATTTAACTATATAATAAAAAAATCTACCCACACCGTTACATGCATATGCATAACAATGACTACTGTTTGTGTAAACTGTTTTTGTAATGTGCATATGGCAATTTACTGTGTCATGTAAGATTGCATTTACAAAAGAATCAAAGTACTCTTATGAGGGCACATTGTGTGTGAAAACAGCAATACGTTGACGATAAAACAACTGCAAAGTCAAAAATCTACTGTACAATGTGAAACACAATGAGGAGGGACCCCCATGGGATGATGCAGAAGTCTGGCCTGAGTGAATGATGTTTTTATGTTTCATCTTCAGCTGCAGCCATGTGCACTCCGTGGGTTTTCATCTGAATGAAATAAATTAATGGACCATCATTCACGCTGTTTCACACTGTAATTATATCAGCGCTTTATTTAAACTTATGTGTCGAATTTCCTCCCCCGCCTTCTCCCTCTCCATCAAACCAACCAACCAACCAACCAGCCTACCTTTTATCCAGCAACCAAGCCAACAAAACAACAAAACAACATCACCCACATAATGAATCAACAACAACCAGTAAAATTTTGATCATAGTCATATTCTATTCAAAGACGATGTGCCTGCTGTAAATAAGTTGCAATTTCAGAATTTTTAAACATTTTCTAGAAAATTAAAATGTAAAATGTCTATTTTATGAAAATTGTAAAATTATCCCTGACTTTCAAGTGAATGAATATTGTTAGAACTTTTGATAACATTAAAAGAACATTTAATTTTTATTCTTGCAGTGCAATAATTTACTGTTCTATACTGTCACTACTCTGGTGTTTTATACCATTGTCGGTTGTGAAAGATAATAAAACAGCTCAAATTTCTTCCACTCCAATAGCACTGCCTGTCTGTGTCATCTCTCCCTGTCTCCTTCTGGTTTCCCCCCTTAACTGACAGAGGTGCAGCACTTCCCTCTCTGGCTCATAATAGGAAATTATAATCAAGATCAAAAACTTACTTCCCAGAGAGGGCTGGGGATAGGCACATATGTATATAAAAAATATTTGGCTGCAAGAGTAAAACATGCATTTATTTAATAAAAAGTTGACACCCTTTTGTTGTGTTAAACTATGAGAATACATGCAGACAAAAAAGGAAATCCTGTCTAAATTCCATGTGACATTAACACAATCTACAATGTATCTGTTTTTTGGAAAATGGAATTTATTTAACTTCACAATTTCACCGATCTACTTCTGGCCCCACTATTACATGGTAGGTGGTGGTGGTTACACATCAAGAGTACGCAGACTGCTGTTAAATGATTGGTTTTAAACATGTGTTGGAAAGTTTTTAATACAATAAAATAATACAATAATATAATAAAATAATATCATTTCATAGAACCAAAAATCTGGATTGTTGTGTGTGTCATATTATTCAGCGCTTGTGAAGTTGGCCCCAGGATGTCTCGAGGTCATGAAGACGCTGCATGAAATTAATTCCTGTTAGACCATATTTGGAAATGCTTGCAGCACTGTGGGTATCCTTGGAAGAAGTTAGACACTGACAGAAGCAGCAAGCCAGATCATTTCATTTAATATACCTGAAATTGGAATGTCTGTTTCTGCACAAGGTCATCCAAAGAATGTCTGCAGCAGATCCTCACAGGGTTCGCGTGACTGATTATATTATGTCATCAAATAGTTTTGTGAAACTGTCAACTTGATATTTTTGGTAATGTCTGGAGGTCATGACGTACCAACTGAAAGCCCGTAAAGAACTGGTTGAAAGCAGATGCGCCAAGGTTAATACCTCCCCCTAGTCACACCTTTAGAGTATAAAAAGATATGTGATCCATTTCCTAGTTTGTACTTGAAGTTTTTTCCTGTACCCAGAATATTCTGCAACAACACATCGGAGGACTTTTTTCATCGTCTCCAGAGCTCTCATCATGCTTAGATAAGTATTTGTTGAACTTGTCTGTTTGTTGAACCTGTCTGTCTGTCAATATCATCAATGATATTATTGGACTCATACTCAACCTGTGAATGATATTATTGTACTGCTACTCAACCTATACATGATTTGAATTGACAAAATAAATATCTTGTGTTTAATACACTGTCTCCTGTCTTTAAGAAAAACGAAACCCCCACCACAAACACAAAGTTGAGTTTGGAACATAAACCAGAGTAGCACACAAGCATGGTGACCAGAAGGATGACATAACCAAGATAGATAGATAGATAGATAGATAGATAGATAGATAGATAGATAGATAGTTAGCACGGACACTGCAGCTAGCGTTAGCTGCCGGGACGTTAGCACGCCCGTTAGGCCCAGTGAGAGTTTATCCTCGTCGGCAGTGGCTCCACAGTTTGTCACTGTGGATCGGTGGGTGGGGAGCCGCCGGGGCCGGCGGTCTGGTAAGCGGACCGGTCTGCGCTCGTCTCCCCCGGCGGCTGGCCGGTCTGCGGTCCCGGCTCGCCCGGTTTCCTCGGCCCCGGCCTCCCCCTCTTCCGCCCGCGGGGCTAAACCCGGTCAGCCTAGACAGAGTAGCACGTTAGTGATAGGCGACTCCATTACCCGCAATATTAGACTAGTGACGCCAGCAACAGTACGTTGTCTACCAGGGGCCAGAGCTTCCGACATAGAAGCTAACCTCAGGGTGCTGGCATCAGCTAGGGAGAAGGGCAGTCAGAAACACTCCACCAACACACCTAGGAACATTATTATTCATGTTCGCACCAATGACATTAGGCTCCGGCAGTCAGAGGTGACAAAGAATAGCTTGGTTAGGGCTCTGGACTGCGCTAGGAAGATGTGTCGGCATCGAGTAATAGTCTCTGGCCTCTTGCCTGTGCGGGGGAATGATGAGACTTATAGCAGACTAACAGCTTTGAACCGCTGGCTGGCGCGCTACTGTAGGGAACAGGGTTTAGGCTTCGTAGATAACTGGCCTTCCTTCTGGGGCCGCCCCGAGCTGCTGAGAGCTGACGGCCTGCATCCTACTGGGGCAGGGGCAGCTCTTTTATCCAGGAATATAGACAGGGCCTTACAGCGTCTTTAACAATAGCCATACAGCGCTCGGGCTGCAGGTGATTAGAGAGCCTGCTAGGGTAGTTGTTGATGCGGTTGTGGAGTCTAGACTAGGAAACCATCAGACTGATGGAATAGTTAGTGACGTTGAGACTGTCTCCTTCCCTCAGATTTTTAATAAAATGGCCCGGGACATTACCCATGTGAATCTTACTTCTGCTCTTATCACCATTGACAAGGTACTTTTCAGTGAAGCACCTGATCAGGTTATCCAAGACTCTATACCTGAAAGCATCCCAGTTATTGTATCACATCGTGTTTATAGGTCTTTACCTCCCAGATTTATTGAGACGCGGCATCTGATTAAGATTAATACATCCTCAGCTGTTAAACCGTCTAACAATCATGTTAGTGACACTACCACATTTCAATTTGGCCTTTTAAATATTAGATCAATGTCATCGAAGGCCTTGCTTGTGAACGATTTAATTCTTCAGCATGGCCTGGATATGATTGCTCTATGTGAAACATGGCTAAAACCAAATGTCTTCTTACCGTTAAATGAAGCTTCACCACGTGATTTTACATATGCTCATGCCGCAAGGGCTGATAAACAGGGTGGAGGTGTTGCTTTAGTCTACAAATCTATTCTGAACCTGACTTCTAATCTAGATATTCATTTTACATCTTTTGAGGCTCTTGTTCTAAAACCATCGCCTACAGCTGTAAACAGCAGGCTTTATCTTGTAGTAGTCTATAGACCGCCTGGTCCCTATTCTTTATTCTTAGAAGAATTTGGTGAATTCATTTCGGATCTAATTACTCAATCTGATGAGGTTATGGTGACAGGTGATTTTAACATTCATTTAATTAACCCTAGTGATCCGTTGTGTAAAGCTTTCCTAACCCTCCTGGACATGTTAGGTTTCACTCAGTGGGTTCATGAAGCAACTCATTCCAATGGTAATACCCTAGATCTGATTCTATCGCGTGGTATAAATGTTACTGCTGTGACTGTCTCTCCTCTTACGTCAGTGATATCTGACCATTTTCTTATTACTTTTAAAGCAGCCTTTACTTGTCAAAATAGCATTACTCCTGATTTAGTCACTACTCGCCATATCGGCTTGTCAACGGTATCTAAACTTAGTGAGCTTCTACCTGAGGTATTGACTCCTTTTACTGTAGCAACAGGATCAATCGAAAATTACACTAGTGATCTAAACTCAGCTCTTTCTAGTCTGTTGGACTCAGTTGCACCTCTAAAAACTAAAACCATAGGGGTGCGCAGGTCTACACCATGGTTTAACGAGGAGACACGCGCTCTCAGACGGGCCTGTAGGAGTTTAGAGCGCAGGTGGCGTAAATCTAAATCTAAATCATGCTACATCTCTTGGCACGAATGTGTCTTAAATTACAAATGTGCTCTGTCCACCGCTAAAGCTGCCTATTTTTCCAGATTAATAAGTAAAAATAAACACAACCCTCGATTTCTGTTTAATACTGTAGCCAGATTGACCCAGAAACAGTCAACGGCAAGCAGCTTGTTATTGGCGGGTGATGATTTCCAAGATTTTTTCTGCCGTAAAATTGATAACATTAGACATGAAATAACTTCTTCAGCTTCACCTGGATCAAAATTTGATGTGGTTCCTTCTCTGGGTGTTAAAACCCAACTTTTCTCTTTAACACACTTTGAGAATGTCTCTCTGGTAGAATTAACGAAGTTGGTCTCATTCTCCAAACCTACTACATGCCTCTTAGACCCTCTCCCTGCTAAATTAGTTAAAGAATTATGGCCATTGCTGGGCCCTACTATGTTAAATGTAGTTAATCTTTCTCTTGCAACTGGTGTTGTTCCCACTAGCTTTAAAGCGGCCGTGGTTAAACCTCTGCTTAAAAAGCCACATCTCGACCAAGAGTCTTTAAATAATTATAGACCAGTTTCTAACCTTCCATTCTTATCTAAAATACTAGAAAGGGTAGTATCTCAACAGCTCTTAGATTATTTATCATTAAGCGGTCTTTTCGAACCATTCCAATCAGCTTTTCGGGCCCGCCATTCCACTGAAACAGCACTTACCAAAGTTGTGAATGATCTCCTATTAAATCTGGACTCTGATACCACTTCTGTTCTCCTTCTTTTGGATCTTAGTGCAGCATTTGATACTATAGATCACTGTATACTCCTTGACCAACTGGAGAGACAGTTTGGTGTCTGTGAGTTAGCTCTGGCTTGGTTAAAATCTTATCTATCTGATAGGACACAATGTGTCTCCTACAATAATAAAACTTCTGCCTTCTCCGACGTCAAATATGGCGTACCTCAGGGGTCTGTCCTTGGTCCTCTACTATTCTCCCTGTATGTTGCACCTCTTGGTCAAATTATACGCAGCTTTGGAATAGGTTTCCACTGTTATGCGGATGACACACAACTTTATATGCCTATAAAAGCAGATGATCGATCTGAATTGAGTAAACTAGAGGCCTGTCTTTCTGCTGTGAATAGTTGGATGTCCAGTAATTTCCTGCTCCTAAACCCAGACAAAACTGAAATGTTAATCATTGGCCCTGCACGACATAGTAACCAATTTCAAAACCTAACAATATCTGTAGATAACTGTCTTATAACCCATAGTTCAACAGTTAAGAACCTAGGAGTAACGTTAGATTCGACTCTTGCCTTTGACAAGCATATTAAAGAGGTGACAAAGATCGCCTTCTTTTATCTACGTAATATTTCCAAAATTAGGTCCTCTTTAGCCATGGCTGATGCAGAAATTTTGATTCATGCCTTTGTGTCCTCTAGACTTGACTATTGTAATGTTCTGTTATCAGGGTTGCCTCGGTCTAGAACTAGGGGCCTTCAGATGGTTCAGAACACAGCAGCAAGAATATTAACTAAAACTAGGAAATTTGACCATATCACCCCAGTTTTGGCTGCATTACACTGGCTCCCGATTCATGTTAGATCCGATTTTAAGGTACTCTTACTAACATACAAAAGCCTTAATGGGCTTGCACCAACCTATCTGTCCGATCTTGTTAAACCTTATACGCCGACTAGGGCTCTCCGCTCTCAGAATACTGGTCTCTTGTGTGTTCCTAGATTTAAAAAGAAGTCAGCTGGCCAGAGGGCCTTCTCCTATCGTGCCCCTTTCTTGTGGAATAACCTCCCTATAAATATTAGACAGTCTGAATCTGTAAATGTCTTTAAATCTAGACTCAAAACATATCTGTTCGACCTAACATATAAGTAATATCGGGGATGGCGGTCTCAATGTTTAGGTTTAGCCTAGTCCTGCCGACGAGTCATAGGATTTCTTAGTTAGGCCCCTGCCTCCCATTAATTCTCTGCTATTCTGGTCCCTCTAGCACCACTCTCGCCCCTGCTATCTCTGCTATCTCTGTTTCTCTTCCTTCTTCTGCTGTTCTCTCTCACAGGCCTTTGTGTGGTGGATCATCGGCAATCGGCTACCTCTGTCTGCTTCCATGGCTGGCGATAGCACAAGCTGTACAGTGGTCCTGTTTCACCATCCACTAGGGGAGTGCTGGTTCTGCCTCAGTTGGTTCTGCTGTGGTTTTGGGGTTCTGCCAGAGTAACCTTGACTTTAACTTTTTTGAGCTGAATGACTTAGGCACTGTTTGGTCTGTCCTCAGAGTGGTGGATCCTCGGCAATCGGTGACCTCTGTGTGCTTCATCGGCTGGTGGTGACTCGCTCTACTGGATGGATCGGCATGCCTTTGTTATACATTTATTGTTACTGTTATTGTTACTGTTATTATTATTGTGTTGTTAATCTGTACATGCGGTATCTATTGCTTCGTCTGTCCACTCCTGGAAGAGGGGTCCCTCCTCTGCAGTCTTCCTGAGGTTTCTCCCATCCATTTTTTCCCCTGTTAAAAGGGTTTTTGGGGGGAGTTGTTCCTTATCCGATGCGAGGGTCGCACTGCTTGCAGTGCACAAAGGTCAGAGGGATATCGTCCATGTGCAGATTGTAAAGCCCTTTGAGACATTGTTTGTGAATCTGGGCTATATAAAAATAAATAAACTTGAAACTTGAAACTTGAGATAGATAGATAGATAGATAGATAGATAGATAGATAGATAGATAGATAGATAGATAGATAGATAGATAGATAGATAGATAGATAGATAGATAGAAGTCAGCCACCAATTCCCTGTACTCCCCCTCATCACCATCCCGGATACATGCCACAATCGCAGTGTCATACTTCTGTATGTGGAATGTATCCAAGTTGTGCTTGAAGTCCGACGTGTAGAGGCTGAAGAGAAGGGGGGAGAGCACGGTCCCCTGTGGTGTACCCCGTGCTGCTGGTCACCATAGAAGACAAGCAGTCCCCCATACAGGCATACTGGGGTCTGTCTGTCAGGTAGTCCGTGATCCAGCTCACAAGTTAGGGGTCCACAGCCATGGAAGTCAGTTTATCCTTCAGGAGCCGGGGCTGGATGGTGTTGAAGGCACTCGAAAAGTCAAAGAAGAGAATCCTGATACTGTAACACAGCCCCCGACGTGCAGGTAGGAGAGCACATGGTGGCGGAGGTACAAGACAGCTTTGTCCACCCCAACCTGGAACTGATAGGCGAACTGGAGAGGATCACTCGCACCCTGCACCTGTGGATGTATGAGCTCCAGGACCAGTTGCTCTAGGATCTTCATTACATGGGAGGGAAGAGCGACCGGTAGGTGGTCGTTGAGCTCAGTAGGGCATCCTTTCTTGGGTACAGGGATGATGCAGGTGGTCTTCCACGTTGTCATCATGAGGTCTGCAGTGATGATGGTCTTGGTCGTGGTGGGAGCAGGAGGTCGTGGCAAGGTTGGCAGTCCAGTGGTTGAGGTGGGGCCGTTGAGCTCCGCAGCTCTTGGAGTGGGCTTGGGAGAAGTGGTAGGGGTGGAAGGAGAGGAAGCACAGGAGGAGGGAGCATCAGCTGAGGCTGATCGGTCCGCAGGGCTGGGAGATGCCTGGGGCGAGGACCCAGGAGTGGTGGGGGAGCTGAACCGATTGAAAAAGCTGTTTATTTTTTTTTAGTTTATATACTGGTTTGATCCCCGAAGGGAAATTAAGAACGCACACTCTAGCTACTGATTACAAACGCATGCATACATATATGTTTGTGAGTACAGGCCCCTGTATCACACATACACACAAGGGGGCCTGTAGGCATGCAGGGGAGGTAGAGTGGCAGGCAGCTCCTTCTTGGTGCGCCTCAAATGAGCAATTTGTAAAGGGGACGGCACCTTGCTCAAGGGTGCCTCGGCAGTGCTCTGGAGATGAGTTGACACCTCCCACTGTCAGCTCACCTCCGGGTATTTTTGGGGGGGCGGGAGCGGGAATCGAACCGCCGATCTTAAATCATAGGACAACCTGCTCTACCGCCTGCTTTACCACTGAGCCACTGCCGCCGTTTAGTTCATTCGCTCGTTCACTATTCCCCTTCACAGTGCTGCGCCCTTTCCCGTGTCCAGTGATGGTCCTGATAGGGGCCACAGTGTCCACACAGAAGTTCATTTAATCTGTAAAACACTGAGCTGCCCCCTCGATGTCGTCCCCATGTAAACCCACAATAACATCCCAGTCCGTGGTCTGGAAGCAGTCCCTCAGTGTCTCCTCTGCTTCCGGGGACCACCTCCTCACCTGCCTTCTGTTTCAACAGTGAGATGTAGGTGTGCTGGAGGTGCACTGGGTTATGGTCCAATTTGCCTAGTGGGGGCAGGGGGGTGGCGGTGTATGCCTCCTTAGCATTAGTGTAAAACAGATCGATGGTTCTGTTCTAACGTGTGGGGGAGTCAACACACTGGACCATTGAGGGGAGAGATGAGTCCAAGGTGCCGTGATTGAAGTCACCGGTGATGATGACGAGCGTCTCCGGGTGCCGGGTCCAAAGAGCAGAGGTGGTCACACAGATGGTTTCACAAGCAGTCTCTGGGTCCACATGTGGGGGGACGTAGATGGCAAGGACAATGACGTGTAAAAATCCACGCACCAGGTAGTAGGGCCTGATGCTGACAGGTGTTAGCTCCAGATCGCGGTTACACAGCGTTGATTTCACATGTCCCAGATGCCACCATCTATTGTTGCTATGGATAATTAACCCACCTCCTTTATTCTTACCAGCGGTGTTTGTGTCCCGGTTTCGCTCATACGGAGGAGAAGCTGGTTAGTCCGACATTGGTGTCTGGCATGTTGCCAGTTAAACATGTCTCAGAGAACACAAACAAGCTGGTTTCCCGGTACCGTTGTTCAGTCCTGCACAGTGCCGTCAGTTCGTCCAACTTGTTTGGCAGCAAGCTCATGTTCCCCATGATGACGGAGGGGACGGAGGGCTTGACTCGTCTCCGGCTAGTGGCTCTAGCCGCTCATCTAGCCCTTTCAACGCGACCCACTCGGCAGCCACAATATCTCTGTTGGAGCTCGGCCAGGATAAGGTCATGTGTTGCTGGGTCTCCTTTAACCCTCATAGACATCAACTCCTCGCAACCCATTGTCTAATGTTAAGTTAAAATAACACACACATAAACACAGAAAAACCGCAAAATTAAGCACAAAAAACTCACTCAGAGCAGAGGAAACTGCAGCCTGCTCACGCATGCGCACAATGATGACAGCACCAATCATTACAGCAATGTTCTCGTCCTCCTCAAAGTTTAGGTATTACATACAGGTGATGTAGCCATCAGGTTTGTTTCTAGTCACGGGCATGCCCAGCAGCAGCAGAGTGTGTGCCAAGACCAGCAAAACAATAATACTAATACAAATGTAGCTGTCAGGATTTGCAGTTGCTTCTCTCTCTCTCCCTCTTCTGAGTCCCTCATAGTTCCACCTACCTGGGTGTGGCTGTTGCTGGCAGCAGAGCACCACACCTGTGACCAATCTCCAATCTCCAGACCTTCATGAGGACCAGTTTTCCACTATTCATCGCCAGTTCGTTTGTACTGCTTGTCAGTATCCACACCTTGGCTCACTTGAACTTGCACCTTGACTTTTTTGATAACTCTGTTCTCTCCGTGTTCCAGTTCTGGTCTGTTGCCTGTTGGACTACAACCATTTCCAGCCGCCTGCTTGTTTTCTCCTCACCTGCTGATTTACCTGTTCAGCCTGATCATCTGGTTCATCATCGCTTCACATTTATTGTTAAATAAATCTATTTTTTCCTTTTACCTGACGTCTGTGCATTTGGGTCCTACAGTAAACCCCGACAGAACGAACTGGCCAACATGGACCCAGCGGAGACGGATTCAGATCGCGTCCGCCTGGCTCTTGCAAATCAAGGAGTTCTACTTGGACAACATGAGCAGCTGCTACATAGCCTCTTGGAGAGTCAAAAGACTTCACAAGACCAGATCTCACAGCTCAACTTTATGATCCAGGAACTTGCCGGCAAACTCTCCACATCCAGTATTCAAGGTCAGCCTGTTTCACTTCAGCCTCAAGCCTCTGCTGCACCTCAGTCTCCACCGCCGTCCTTCAGAGAAGTGCACATTCCGGACCCTGACCATTATTCAGGTGATATGGGTAAATGTGGGAGATTTTTACTGCAGTGCTCACTAGTTTTTAGTCAAAAGCCAAACACCTACGCCTCTGACAATTCTAAAATTGCTTACATTATGGGACTTCTCCACGGGAGGGCGTTAGAATGGGCAGCTGCAAAATGGCCAAACCAACCGGTGATTCGTAATGATTACATGACTTTTGAACAGGAGCTGAGAAAGGTTTTTGACCATCCTGTCCAGGGTAGAGAAGCTTCTAAGAGGCTACTCTCAATAACCCAGGGGACTCGTAGTGTGGCAGACTACTCAGTTGAATTCCGGACTCTAGCAGCCGAGAGTGGGTGGAATGATTTGGCTCTGCAGAGCGTGTTTTTGAATGGACTTTCCGAACAATTGAAGGATGAACTTGCTGTAAAAGAAGATCCTGCAAATCTTGATTCTTTAATTTCGACATCCATTAAAATGGACAATCGAATCCACGAGCGCCGTAGGGAGCCTTCCAGCCACCGTATTTCCACCTTGTCTCACCCTCGCAGTGTCCCACCACGCAGGTTCAGCACATCCCCTCCTCACAAGCCTGTGGTCCCGACTACTGCAACTTCTGAGGAGGAGCCAATGCAAGTGGCTCGGGCAAAACTAACACCAGATGAGAGGCAGCGTAGAATCAGGGCTGGTGTTTGTATATATTGTGGGATTCAGGGACATTTTCTCGCCACATGTCCTGTTCGGCCAAAAGACTGGGCTCATCAGTAAATATGGGGGTGCTGGCGAGCCACGTTTCCACCTCCAATCCCCCAACAAAGATGTTACTTCCTGCTATGCTCTGTTTTAGTAACTCTACTCTGCCGTTGACTGCCCTGGTGGATTCCGGAGCTGAGGACAATTTTATGGACCGTAATCTGGCTCAACAAACTGGGTTGGATAAAATACCCCTTGCTACTCCGCTAGTAGGGAAGCTAATCTCAAGAGTGACCCATTGCTCAGAACCAGTTAAACTTTTGTTATCAGGCAACCATCAAGAACAACTGCAGTTTAAATTAATTTCTTCACCTCAGACTCCGTTAATTTTGGGATATCCTTGGTTAAAACAACATAATCCGAATTTTGATTGGGTCAGTGGAAAAGTGTTAAGTTGGAGTTCTTTCTGTCACTCGAAATGTTTGCAGTGTGCTCTTCTACCACCAGGTTCCACCATGCCCTCTCCAGTGCCTCCAGATCTCAGTAACGTTCCTGATTTATATCATGATCTGGCACAAGTTTTTAGTAGGGAGCAAGCACTTTCACTTCCACCCCATAGACCTTATGACTGTGCCATTGACCTTCTCCCAGGTTCAACTCTGCCTTCCAGCCGTCTGTACAGTTTGTCCAAACCAGAAAATGAAGCGATGGAGCAGTATATAAGAGACTCTCTAGCAGCGGGTATAATCAGACCTTCGTCCTCTCCTGTTGGTGCCGGGTTTTTCTTTGTTAGTAAGAAGGATGGTTCACTTCGCCCCTGCATTGACTACCATGGGTTAAATAACATAACAGTGAAAAACAAATACCCTCTTCCTCTCATCAACTCCGCTTTTCAATCTCTTCACAATGCTACCGTCTTTTCTAAACTTGACCTTCGCAATGCGTACCATCTTGTGCGCATTCGCAAGGGGGACGAGTGGAAGACGGCATTCAATACACATTTGGGCCATTTTGAATATCTGGTAATGCCTTTTGGGTTGACAAATGCTCCTGCAGTTTTTCAAACCCTGGTCAATGATGTATTGAGGGATTTTTTGAATCGCTTTGTGTTTGTCTATTTGGACGATATTTTGATTTTCTCTTCTTCTGTAGATGAGCATGTTACCCATGTCCGTCAGGTGCTGCAGAGACTGCTGGAGAACAAACTATTTGCCAAGGCAGAGAAATGTGAGTTCCATGTTGAGTCAGTTGGATTTCTCAGTTACATCATTGGCAGCGGGCAGGTGAAGCCAGATCCCTCGAAGATCCAAGCAGTTTCGCAGTGGCCAGTCCCTGATACCCGTAAACAACTTCAAAGGTTTCTCGGATTTGCTAATTTCTACCGCCGTTTCATCCGGAACTACAGTTCAGTGGCAGCTCCTCTGACTTGTCTCACCTCCCCCAAGATTCCTTTTGTGTGGACTTCAGATGCGGATGAAGCCTTTCAGGCTCTTAAGAGACGTTTTACTGAAGCACCTGTTCTCACGCATCCTGACCCAACCCTGCAGTTCATCGTCGAGGTGGATGCTTCGGACACTGGTGTTGGAGCGGTTTTGTCACAGCAATCTGCCTCTGACCAGAAACTGCATCCTTGTGCCTTTTTTCACGCCGTTTATCCACCGCTGAACAGAATTACACCATAGGCGACCGAGAACTACTTGCTGTCAAGTTGGCCTTGGAGGAGTGGCGACACTATCTGGAGGGAGCAGAACACCCGTTTGTTGTCTGGACAGATCACAAAAACTTGTCGTACATCCAGTCTGCTAAACGGCTCAACTCCCGTCAGGCTAGATGGGCTTTGTTTTTTGGACGTTTGGATTTTACCTTGACCTATCGACCTGGTTCGAGAAACACCAAACCCGATGCCCTTTCCCGACAGTTTTCTCCTGCAGACTCACCTGACATTTCTGAAAACATTCTTCCACCTTCTTGTGTTTTAGCTGCTGTTACTTGGGAGATCAAGTCTTGCATCAGGAAGGCTCAAGAGACTGATCCTGATCCGGGTAATGGTCCTCCCAACTGTTTGTATGTCCCACAGGCTGTCTGTTCCCAGGTCATCCAGTGGGGGCATACGTCCCGATTTGCTTGCCATCCGGGAATTCGCCGAACCTTAGCCCTCCTCAGACGCCATTTCTGGTGGCCAACAATGGAGAAGGACACAAGAGAATATGTTTTAGCCTGTACAGTTTGTGCTCGAGGGAAGACGTCCAATCAACGGCCAGCTGGTCTTCTCCGCCCCTTACCCATTCCAACTCTTCCCTGGTCTCACATAGCCCTTGACTTCATTTCTGGTCTTCCCGTCTCTCAAGGTAACTCCATAATTACGACCATAATTGACCACTTCTCTAAATCTGTTCATTTTGTGCCCTTACCCAAGCTTCCTACTGCCCGCGAGACTGCTGACTTGCTGGTCCAACACGTCTTTCGGTTACATGGGACTCCTCTGGACATTGTTTCGGATAGAGGACCACAGTTTATTTCCCAGGTTTGGAGGCGGTTCTGTGAAGCCTTGGGTGCTCAAGTGAGTCTGTCCTCTGGTTTTCATCCAGAGACTAATGGCCAGTATGAGCGGGCTAATCAACACTTGGAGGCTGCCCTTCGTTGTGTTGCGGCGCAAAATCCTGCAGACTGGAGTTTATATCTCCCTTGGGTGGAATATGCACACAACTCTCTCCCGTCAGCCGCAACTGGTATGTCCCCTTTTGAATGTGCTCTTGGATATTTGCCTCCACTGTTTCCTGAACAGGAAGCAGAGATTGCTGTGCCATCCGTCCAAGAGCCTGTTCGGCGCTGTCGGGAGATTTGGAGGTGTGCTCGTTCAGCCTTGCTTCGTTCCGCTGAGCGAAACAAGCGGATTGCTGATCGACACCGGACTCCAACTCCGCCCTACCAAGTGGGTCAAAAAGTATGGCTGGCTGCTAAGAACATTCCCCTGCAGGCAGAGTCTAGAAAATTGGCACCCCGTTTCATTGGTCCATTTGAGATTGTAGAAGTGGTAAACCCTGCCGCTGTTTGTCTGAGCTTGCCGCCTTCCATGAAAATTCACCCCACCTTTCATGTGTCTCAGCTAAAACCGGTCCACTCTAGTCCTCTCTGCCCTCCTACCGATCCCCCTCCTCCCCCCCGGATCATTGATGACCATCCCGCGTTTACCATTCGCCGTCTTTTGGATGTTCGCCGTCGTGGCCGTGGCTACCAGTACTTGGTTGACTGGGAGGGTTATGGTCCGGAGGAGCGTTCCTGGGTGTCCCGCAGCCTCATCCTGGATCCCGAGTTGATTATGGACTTTTACCGTGCCCATCCTGGCAAGCCCGGTGGACCGCAAGGGGGCGGTCGTTGAGGGGGGGGTACTGTCAGGATTTGCAGTTGCTTCTCTCTCTCTCCCTCTTCTGAGTCCCTCATAGTTCCACCTACCTGGGTGTGGCTGTTGCTGGCAGCAGAGCACCACACCTGTGACCAATCTCCAATCTCCAGACCTTCATGAGGACCAGTTTTCCACCATTCATCGCCAGTTCGTTTGTACTGCTTGTCAGTATCCACACCTTGGCTCACTTGAACTTGCACCTTGACTTTTTTGATAACTCTGTTCTCTCCGTGTTCCAGTTCTGGTCTGTTGCCTGTTGGACTACAACCATTTCCAGCCGCCTGCTTGTTTTCTCCTCACTTGCTGATTTACCTGTTCAGCCTGATCATCTGGTTCATCATCGCTTCACATTTTATTGTTAAATAAATCTATTTTTTCCTTTTACCTGACGTCTGCGCATTTGGGTCCTAAAGTAAACCCCAACAGTAGCGCATGTTACTGACCTTCCTGAATCAAGCAAAGCGCAGAGGCAGGACCACAGCAATGAATCAGTCAACACTGAGGCAGATCATGAAATTGACCCCTGTATATTGTTTATTGTTTATATTGTTTACCGAAAAGTCCAACAAAGAAGACAATGCAAGAGATAAGAGATATGAGGACCCTGGCATAGTCTCTGTGGTCGTACAGGGTGTCACATGTAGCATTGTCAGAGGAATTGGTGGTGGATGAAGAAGTCAAGGTCACCGGTATATTGGTAATGCTCATCTTGATATTTTTAGTAGCAGTAACTGCAAAAAGAAAAAAAATAAACATAATAAACTACAAATAATTTTCTTAACATGTTACATGTTTTCATATCGAATTATTTTTCCTTTTCCTATTTGATTTAAAATAAAAATGAAGCCTTGTATTAGTGTCAATGTTAAATGTCACTGGTTGTTTTATGTCAGGCAGGATGTAAAAGAAGTTATGCAACACATCATTGTACCTGGCACTTAGTGACACTTAACATAAGGTCTCACTGTAACAATAGGTTTCCATGAAATGTGAATTAGACAAAAAAAAGTGATTTTCATTATTTCACCATATATTTGACAGATCATAAATTATGGGGCAAGGGTGATATGACTTAAGTAGTACTTTTACTCTTAGTCCTAACAGCCGACAATCAGAAGATTGGAGATATCGGGCCTATTTCACGAAGGCAGGGTTAACCTACCCTGAGGTAAACCTGTGGTTCTGGGTTACTTTACCCTGAACTTGGAAAAACCAGGGATTTCGGTTTCACAAACACGGTTCAGGGTTAGTTTGTCTAACCCAGAGTAAATTGACCTGCAGTTTAACAGACACAACAACTTGAAAAAAAGCCATCATCAATGGAGCCCCGATTCATCGATTCACCATGACGACGGACGAGACGTGCACCGCAACGCTTTACGGCAGTCAGAGTACAGATTTAAATTTATGAATATAAAGACTTTGAGGACATTTTCAGAAGAAAGAGAACAGCGTTGCAGCTGCAAAGAAGAGCGACATGTCGTGGGAGTGAATTGCTGCTCAAGTTGTTGCATAAGTCCATTGCACTCACAGTAAAAATACGGAAGTAAACGGCTTCAAGAATAGTTTATTAATTTATTTTATTTAGGGGCGATCCAGTGGGGGGAGAAGGGCACGTCAGCAGCTGGGAATGAAAATAAAAACATCATTCACACAGGTCAGACTTCATCATCTCGTTATGGATCCTCCTCATCCTCATTATGTTTGATATTGTACAGTAAGTATTAAGAGGACGTTTGACTGTTCAGTTGTGTCATGGCCAACATAACGCTCTTTTCACGCACATAAATGCTCTCATCTATATCAGGTTCTGTTAAATAATGAAATACATTAAAACGTTTTATTGTTGGGTAGATAAAACAGTAAATCGGCATATGCACGTTACAAAAACAGTTGAGAAGGATATTCACACCATTGCGTACACTGATATTATCTAAGAACTGAAATCAAGACCTGACATTAGCTCGTTTCATACAGTCATAGCCAAAACTGCTTTAGTTCATACAACAGTGGCCGTGACATTGTACTGCTTATAACCGCTTTAAGGTATTCCAGGTTTTATTTTCTGTCTGTTTTAGTCACATGATACACACAGGAGTTAATATTGATTTGAAAAAAAGAAAGAAATTAACAAGAAATTGAAGAAAACAAAGGTGGGATAATATTTTATGTTACTGATTGTTCTCTTCCCATTACTTCACATTCTGGTGGAATACAGAGTGACATTTATCCGCTACTGAAGTATTAACAGATTCTCATCCCTTTTTAAAGAGAACTGATAAAGAGAACTGTCCGACAGGATATGACAGGACATCTGAACGTGATACAAAAAAAATTAAAATCTCTGTAAATTAGAAACTCCATCAAGGGGCTCCTTGTCAAACGGACATGCTATGTTCACCTCTGAAATACGGAGTTATTTATTAAACCTTACTTTGGTCAGACTCTCCATCTGACAGAACCAGGAAATGAAGCCGCGCGAGTGGCAGTGAAAGGGGGCGGAGTCAAAAGAAACCCTGGGTTTGTGGAATAAAACCTGCTCCCGACCAGGTTATGTTCAGAGAGTCTGTTACTGCGGTGAAACAAGCCAGGGTTACTGCTCTAACTCTGGGTTAAGTTACCCCCCTTTGTGAAACCGAGAACCGTGATTTCAGGGTTAACTTACTCTGGGTTCCCACTGCACCTGCTTTGTGACACGGCCCCTCCTCCAGACCAGGCTAGCTTCAGAGTCTGTTACTGTGGTAACAAACCAAGGGGTTTACGTTCTGACACAGGCTAGGTTTACTCGTCTGACTCTGGGTCAAGTTACCTCCCTTTGTGACACCGCAAGCCCTGGTTTTCCCTGATTTCAGGGTTAACTTACCCAGGTTTTCCACTAAACCGGCTTTGTGAAACGGACCCTTTGTGTTTTATTGAACAGGTTTTGTAGCTGACATGATGGACCTCATATTTGATAAAGTGTTGGTGGACCCAATCAATCAATCAATCATCCATCCATCCATCCATCCATTCTCTTCCGCTTATCCGGGGTCGGGTCGCGGGGGCAGCAGCTTAAGCAGGGAAGCCCAGACTTCCCTCTCCCTAGCCACTTCGTCCAGCTCCTCTGGGAGAATCCCAAGGCGTTCCCAGGCCAGCCGGGAGACATAGTCTCTCCAGCGTGTCCTGGGTCGTCCCCGGGGCCTCCTCCCGGTAGGACGTGCCCGGAACACCTCACCAGGGAGGCGTCCAGGAGGCATCCTAACCAGATGCCTGAGCCACCTCATCTGGCTCCTCTCGATGCGGAGGAGCAGCGGCTCGACTCTGAGTCCCTGCCGGATGACCGAACTTCTCACCCTATCTCTAAGGGAGAGCCCGGACACCCTGCGGAGGAAACTCATTTCGGCCGCTTGTATCCGGGATCTCGTTCTTTCAGTCACGACCCATAGCTTGTGACCATAGGTGAGGGCAGGAACGTAGATCGACCGGTAAATCGAGAGCTTTGCCTTTCGGCTCTGCTCCTTCTTCACCACGACGGATCAATACAGAGTCCGCATCACTGCAGACGCTGCACCGATCCGTCTGTCGATCTCCCGTTCCATTGTACCCTCACTCGTGAATGAGACCCCAAGATACTTGAACTCCTCCACTTGGGGCAGGATCTCATCCCCAACCTGGAGAGGGCACTCCACCCTTTTCCAACTGAGGACCATGGTCTCAGATTTGGAGGTGCTGATTCTCATCCCAACCGCTTCACACTCAGCTGCGAACCGTTCCAGTGAGAGTTGGAGATCACGGCTTGATGAAGCCAACAGCACCACGTCGTCTGCAAAAAGCAGGGACGTGATACTGAGGCCACCAAACCGGACACCCTCAATGCCTTGGCTGCGCCTAGAAATTCTGTCCATAAAAGTTATGAACAGAATTGGTGACAAAGGGCAGCCTTGGCGGAGTCCAACCCTCACTGGAAACGAATCCGACTTACTGCCGGCAATGCGGACCAAACTCTGACATTGGTCGTACAGGGACCGAACAGCCCTTATCAAGAGGTCCGGTACCCCATACTCCCGAAGCACCCCCCACAGAACCCCCCGAGGAACACGGTCGAACGCCTTCTCCAAGTCCGCAAAACACATGTAGACTGGTTGGGCGAACTCCCATGCCCCCTCAAGGACCCTGTGGAGGGTGTAGAGCTGGTCCACTGTTCCACGGCCAGGACGAAAACCACAATGCTCCTCCTGAATCCGAGATTCGACTTCCCGACGGACCCTCCTCTCCAGAACCCCTGAATAGACCTTACCAGGGAGGCTGAGGAGTGTGATGCCCCTGTAGTTGGAGCACACCCTCCTGTCCCCCTTCTTAAAAAGGGGGACCACCACCCCAGTCTGCCAATCCAGAGGCACTGTCCCCGAAGTCCACGCAATGTTGCAGAGGCGTGTCAACCAGGACAGCCCCACAACATCCAGAGACTTTAGGAACTCCGGGCGGATCTCATCCACCCCCGGGGCCCTGCCACCGAGTAGCTTTTTAACTACCTCGGTGACCTCAACCCCAGAGATAGGAGAGCCCGCCTCAGAGAACCCAGACTCTGCTTCCTCATGGAAAGGCGTGTCTGCGGGATTGAGGAGGTCTTCGAAGTATTCTCCCCACCGAGTCACAACGTCTCGAGTTGAGGTCAGCAGCTCCCCATCCCCACTATATACAGTGTGCATGCTGCACTGCTTCCCCCTCCTGAGACGCCTGATGGTGGACCAGAATTTCTTCGAAGCCATCTTCAAGTCGTCCTCCAAGGCCTCACCAAACTCCTCCCATGCCCGGGTTTTTGCCTCAGCAACCACCAAAGCCGCATTCCGCTTGGCCAGCCGGTACCTATCAGCTGCTTCAGGAGTCCCACAGGCCAAAAAGGTCTGATAGGACTCCTTCTTCAGCTTGACGGCATCCCTTACCGCTGATGTCCAACAACGGGTTCTGCGATTGCCGCCACGACAGGCACCGACCACCTTACGGCCGCAGCTGCGGTCGGCCGCCTCGACAATGGAGGCGCGGAACATGGTCCACTCAGACTCAATGTCCTCCGCCTCCCCCGGACCGTGAGTGAAGTTCTGCCGGAGGTGGGAGTTGAAACTCCTTCTGACAGGGGATTCCGCCAGGCGTTCCCAGCAGACCCTCACAATACGTTTGGGTCTGCCAGGTCGGACCGGCATCTTCCCCCACCATCGGAGCCAACACACCACCAGGTGGTGATCGGTTGACAGCTCCGCCCCTCTCTTCACCCGAGTGTCCAAGACATGCGGCCGCAAGTCCGATGACACGACCACAAAGTCGATCATCGAACTGCGGCCTAGGGTGTCCTGGTGCCAAGTGCACATATGGACACCCTTATGTCTGAACATGGTGTTCGCTATGGACAGTCCATGACAAGCACAGAAGTCCAATAACTGAACACCACTCGGGTTCAGATCGGGGGGGCCGTTCCTCCCAATCACACCCTTCCAGGTCTCACTGTCATTGCCCACATGAGCATTGAAGTCCCCCAGCAGAACGATCGAGTCCCCAGTGGGAGCGCTCTCCAGCACCCCCTCCAAGGACTCCAAAAAGGGTGGGTACTCTGAACTGCTGTTTGGTGCATACGCACAAACAACAGTCAGGACCCGGCCCACCACCCGAAGGCGGAGGGAGGCTACCCTCTCGTCCACCGGGGTGAACCCCAATGTATAGGCGCCTAGCCGGGGGGCTATAAGTATACCCACACCTGCTCGGCGTCTCTCACCATGGGCAACTCCAGAGTGGAAGAGAGTCCAACCCCTCTCGAGAGGACTGGTACCAGAGCCCAAGCTGTGTGTGGAGGTGAGCCCGACTATATCTAGTCGGAACTTCTCAACCTCACACACCAGCTCAGGCTCCTTCCCTGCCAGAGAGGTGACGTTCCACGTCCCAAGAGCCAGCTTCTGTAGCCGGGGATCGGATCGCCAAGGTCCCTGCCTTCGGCCACCGCCCAGCTCACAATGCACCCGACCCCTATGGCCCCTCCCACAGGTGGTGAGCCCATGGGAAGAGGGACCCACGTTGTCCTTTCGGGCTGCGCCCGACCGGGCCCCATGGGTGCAGGCCCGGCCACCAGGCGCTCGCCTTCGAGCCCCACATCCAGGCCTGGCTCCAGAGGAGGGTCCCGGTGACCCGCATCCGGGCAAGGGAAAACGTGTTCCAAGGTTTTTAATCATCATTTGGGGTCTTCGAGCAGTCCTTTGTCTGGTCCCTCACCTAGGACCTGTTTGCCATGGGTGACCCTACCAGGGGCAGAAAGCCCCAGACAACTTAGTTCCTAGGATCATTGGGACACATAAACCCCTCCACCACGATAAGGTGACCACTCAAGGAAGGGATCAATCAATCAATCAAGTTTTATTTATATAGCGCTTAATCATGGCAGCAGACATTTCAAAGTGCTTTAACAGACAGAGAAACCCAACTGAACCCTCCAGAGCAAGCATAAGTGACAGTGGCGGGGAAAAACTACCTCGATGAGGAAGAAACTCCGGGCAGGACCCAGACTCTTTCGGGCGGCCATCCGCCTCAACCGGTTGGGTGGAAATGCCATATAAATATACATATACATATACCCAATGCCATATACAAATGATATGTTGACCATTCCTGTCCCAGAGAATCTGTCTACCTAGTATGAGCGTCCGGACAAGGAGGAGGTCATTGCCAGCTACAGTATGTGACTAGGTTCAACCAAGGCTCACTCTAAATCCAGCATAGTGGCCTTTGTCATCGGGAAACTCCCGGCGTATGTGAAGGACCACACAGGCTGGAATGACAACCCGTATTCTGCGTCTTAAGTAGCCCCCGCACAAGCTCACAAAGCAGCTATAGGCCAGATATCTGCATCTATAGAAAAAGAACACAAAATTATTTATTTCAATGTTTTCAATCCTATGTATTAGAATTTGATTGATTTCCTGATAGGAAATTTATTATTGTTATTGTCTTATTATTGTTTTTGGGTGTATTGTTTTATGTGAATAAATCCTTGTATATATCAACAGAAATGAATTGTGAATACAACATTTTTTTCAACATGTCTATTCATAAAACAATAATCAAGATGTTGTTGTTTGACTTTGGACCTAGTGCCGTGAAAAAATATTTCCCCCCTTCCTGATTTCATTTACCAAGGGGGGGAAAAATACAACCATATCTGACCCTATGTAAAAAAAAGTAATTACCCCTTGTAAAATCACAAAGTAACTGTGACTAACCACAGTTTTGGAACAGGTGAGTTCAGTTTCACAGGCCACACCAAAATCTGACTGCCATCACCTTTTTTGAATTAAGAAATCACTTAAATAGAATGTGTTAAAGTGAAGTAGGCTACAAAATCTCAAGAACAAATGTATCATGCAACGATCCAAAAAAATTAAAGAAGAAATGAGAAAAAAAGTGATTGAAATCTATCAATCTGGAATAGGTTACAGAGCTTTTTCCAAGGCTATCGGGCTCCAGCAAACCACTGTCAGAACCATTATCCACAAATGGAGAAAACTCGGACAGTTGCAGACCTTCCCAGGAGTGGTCAACAAACGAAGATAACTCCAAGAGAGTGACGACAACTCATCTTGGAGGTCACAGAAGAACCTAGAAAAACATGCAAAGAACTGCAGGCCTCGCTGGCCTCAGTTAGGGTCGGTGTTCACGACTCCACTGTAAGAAAGATAAAGGCCAAAAATGGCATTTATGCTGTCACAAAAGAACACAAAGGCTCATCTCACATTCTCAAAAGCATCTTTTGAGAAATATTCTGTGGACTGATGAGTCAAAAATGGAACTTTTTGGAAGGTGTGCGTTTTGTTACATCTGGCATAAAAACGGCACAGCATTTGGTAAAAAGAACATGATGCCAACAGCAAAGCATGCTGGTAGCAGTGTGATGGTCTGGGGCTGCTTTGCTGCCTCAGGACCGGGACTGTGATTGATGGAAAAATGAATCCTGCTATTCTGTTTACCAGAAGTAGCCGCAAGAGGACACAAGCCAGTGTCTTATTGTGCCGGTCCCAAGCCCGGATAAATACAGAGGGTTGCGTCAGGAAGGGCATCCGGCGTAAAACTTTTGCCAAATCAAAGATGCGAATCAAACCTATGACTTCCATACCGGATCGGTCGAGGCCCGGGTTAACAACGACCGCCATCGGCGCTGTTGACCTACAGGGCACCGGTGGAAATTGGATTACTGTTGGTCGAAGAAGGAGAGGAGGAAAGTGCGTTCGCTCGAAGAAAGAGAAGAGGAACACCAAGAGTATAGGACTAAGAGTAGGGACGTTGAATGTTGGAACTATGACAGGAAAAGGTAGAGAGTTGGTTGACATGATGCAGAGAAGGAAGGTAGACATACTGTGTGTACAGGAGACCAGGTGGAAAGGTAGCAAGGCTAGAAGTTTAGGAGCAGGGTTCAAGTTTTTCTATCATGGTATAGATGGGAAAAGAAGTGGAGTAGGAGTTATCTTGAAGGAGGAGTTTGTTAGGAATGTCCTGGAGATAAAAAGAGTGTCGGATAGAGTGATGAGTCTGAAGCTAGAAATAGAAGGTGTGATGTTCAATGTTGTTAGTGGGTATGCTCCACAGGTAGGATGTGAGCTGGAGGAGAAGGAGAAATTCTGGTCGGACTTTGATGAAGTGATGCAGAGCATGCCTAGAAGTGAGAGAGTTGTCATTGGAGCAGACTTCAATGGACATGTTGGTGCAGGAAACAGAGGTGATGAGGAGGTGATGGGCAGGTTTGGTATCCAGGAGAGGAACGCAGAAGGACAGATGGTAGTTGACTTTGCAAAAAGGATGGAAATGGCTGTAGTGAATACTTTCTTCCAGAAGAGGCAGGAACATAGAGTGACCTATAAGAGTGGTGGTAGGAGCCCACAGGTAGACTACATCTTGTGTAGACGGTGTAACCTGAAAGAGATCAGTGACTGCAAAGTAGTGGTAGGTGAGAGTGTAGCCAAACAGCATCGGATGGTGGTGTGTAGGATGACTCTGGTGGTGAGGAAGATGAAGAGGGCAAAGGCAGAGCAGAAGACGAAATGGTGGAAGCTGAAAAAGGAAGAGTGTTGCATGACTTTTAGGAAGGAGTTAAGACAGGCTCTGGGTGGTCAGGAGGTGCTTCCAGATGACTGGACAACTACAGCTAATGTGATCAGGGAGACAGGTAGGAGAGTACTTGGTGTGTCATCTGGAAGGAAAGTAGATAAGGAGACTTGGTGGTGGAATGAGGAGGTACAGGAGTGTATACAGAGAAAGAGGTTAGCTAAGAAGAGGTGGGACACTGAGAGGACTGAGGAGAGTAGACAGGAGGGGGGAGAGTTTTTACTGCCGACAACACCATTTTGCCGAGCAGGAGGCGAACGAAGCTTTTCCTCGGCACCAGATGAAAAAACTGTTTTGTACATTAATACAAACTCATCCACTAACACAGCGGCAGAGGACAAGCTAGACACTTTTTGTTCATTTATATACACCACAATGTGTTCTGGAAGACACTTTTTCAAATCCTCCATCGAAATTAGCTCTTTCAAAGAGTCAAAGTCGTTAACCTTACAAGCAGTACACCATTTATCAAAAAGAGTATTTTTCTCCCTGGCAAACTCTACATGAATCTGGGATGAGGTCTTTGTATTGTTATGTTACTAATAAAAGGCTCACAACTTGTTAACAGGTTCAGTACTCTTTACTGCCATGTGTGATCTGACGTACGTTCATTACAGCAGCCGTAAATCATACCACGCCCCGTCACTTTACGACAGTTACTGATATCAGTACATCTTCCCCCTTTAGGAACACAATATATATGTAAAATACAACATAGAATAACTGGCATTGAAATGAACAGTATCAACTGCCTATATACAACTGTGCTTTTTATAATAGAAAATAATGACTGAAATAATAATTTAAACTAATAATAGTAAACATCAAACGAGTAGCAGAAGCTGCACTCCTACAGTAAACATCTGCAGGTGATTTACAAACACCTGATTGAACAACAGGTAATCAAAAAATCAAAAACATTACACACACATAGTCAACGACTGTTACAGTCCCTGTAGTCTCAATTACAGGTCGAGTTTAACAACAGGCTTTCTGGCCCTCTCTGATCTGCGTAGCTGCATAGACTGTTCCATCATGTTGGATGTGTCCTTTATCATCCCCTCAACATGTCTTTGGGGTTCCGTTCCAGTGTCACTTCCGTGTTCTTCATCTCTTTGCATCCTTCCCCTTATTTCCTGCTCACTTAGCCTGTTCTCCTGCCCCTGGTCATCCTCTCTAACCACCTGAGGTTGCCATGGCTCTTTGGTCTTCAACAGATGTCTCCTGTTTCTGCGATACACGTCACCATTTTCAGCGATGACATCATACGACCTGGGAGCAACTTGCTGTAACACGACAGCTCTTCTGTCCCACGACCCAGGACCCTCAATGCGAACAACATCCTTTTTCTGTAGTGGCCCCAGAGCCCTGGCCGTGCGATCATGACACGCTTTTTGTCTTCGTTGTAATCTTCTGGCCTTTTCTGCCCACACCTGATCTCTGTGTTCAGGTGAACGTGTGATGTGACTGGGCAGTCGAGTACGAATTTTTCGCCCCAGCATCAGCTCAGCTGGTGATTTGCCACTTTCCAGTGGGGCTGCTCTGTATGACATCAGAGCCAGGTATGGATCTGTATTGCTGTGCGCTGCCTTCTTAAACAGTCTTTTCACAATCTGTACTCCTTTCTCAGCCTTACCATTGGCTTGTGGGTACAGAGGACTGGAGGTAACATGGTTGAACTCATACTCTGAAGCAAATGCCTGAAACTCGTGACTGGCATAGGCTGGGCCATTGTCAGAAACCAGAGTTAGCGGGATGCCGTGTCTGGAAAAGATTGCCTTCAGCTGACTTATCACAGCTCTTGATGTGATACTGGATAATAGATATGTCTCAGGATAGTTTGAATAGTAATCTATTACTAGTAAATAGTCTCTGCCATCATAGTGAAATATGTCAGTGCCTACTTTCTCCCAAGGCTGTGATGGGATCTCTGTGTTAATGTGGGGGTTCCTTTGTTTGTTTGTAATGATGCTCCTGACATGTAACACACTCACCGACCAGTTGGTCAATGTCAGAGTTCATATTTGGCCAGTAGAGGACCTCACGTGCTCTCCTCTTTGATTTTTCTGCACCCAGGTGCCCTTCGTGTATTCTGGTGAGCATTTCTCTGCGCATAGATGTGGGTATGACAATCCTGTCACATTTAAGCAGCAGTCCATCAACCACAGAGAGCTCTGACTGAATGTGATAATATTGTTTACACGACCCCTTTTTCCACCCTTCTCCTAGATTTTTCATCACTTTCTTTAGAATGGGGTCCTTTGCAGTCTCTGCGGCTATCTTTAATAGCTGTTTCCGAGTGCCTGGAAACGCTGCATAGACCATGTTAACGTGTTGAACTACATCGTCTTCCTCATCAGTGTCCTGAGTGACATTATTAGCAGCTCTTGATAGTGTGTCTGCAATGAACATCTGAGTGCCGGGTACATATGTGAGTTCATAATCATATCGCTGTAGTTTCATCATAAGTCTCTGTATCCGTGGCGACATGTCACACAGGTTTTTCTTGGCAATCCCGAGCAAGGGCTTGTGATCTGTTTCAAGGATAATCTGAGGGAGTCCATAAATATACATATGAAATTTTTCACAGCCAAAGGTCAGACCAAGACATTCTTTTTCTATTTGTGCATATCTGCACTCTGTTTCTGTCATTGAGCGTGACGCATACGCTACTGGATGCCACGCCCCCTCGTCCTCCTGAAGGAGGACGGCTCCCAGACCGTCTTTTGAAGCATCTGTAGAAACTTTTGTTTTCTTTTCAGGGCAAAAGAACTTAAGTAGGGGTTCACTAGCTAGGGCACTCAACAGTTCCTTCCATTCTGCGTCATGCTCATGTGCCCACTGAAACTCTGTCTTATGCTGTAACAGCTTTCTTAAATTAGCAGTTTTTTCAGCTAAATTTGGCACAAATTTCCCCAAATTATTCACCATCCCAAGGGCTCTCTGCACCCCTTTTCTGTCCTTTGGCTTCTCCATGTCATTTATTGCTTTTACTTTCACTTCATCTGGTTGAACTCCGGCTGCAGTGATCTTGTCTCCTAGGAATTTGATTTCACTGACACTGAACTGACATTTTTCTCTGTTCAATTTGAGGCCATACTGCTGTATCCTCCTGAGTGTCTTGTCCAGTCTGGTGTCATGCTCTTCCTGTGTGGCGCCCCACACAACCAGATCATCCATGTAGACCCGCACGCCTTCCAGCCCCTCAATAATTTGCACCATTGCACGGTGAAAGATTTCAGGGGCAGAACTAATTCCAAAAGGTAAACGTTGGTATGAGTACCTACCAAATGGAGTATTAAAGGTGCACAGCTTAGCACTCTCTTCATCAATCTTCAACTGCCAGAAGCCGTGTGAGGCATCCATCTTAGAGAAATACTTTGCTCCAGCCATTTCACTGATTATTTCTTCCCTTTTCGGAATTTGATAGTGTTCTCTTTTAATGTTAGCGTTAAGGTCCTTGGGATCCATACAAACACGGAGTTTGTCATTTTTATTCGATTTGACACAGACCATAGAATTTACCCAGTCTGTGGGCTCTTCCACCCTCTTTATGACAGCTAGGCTCTCCATGCGGTCTAGTTCGGCCTTCAGTCTGTCACGTAGAGCTACTGGAACTCTTCTGGGTGCATGGATTACAGGTTGTGCGTTCTCTTTCAGTTTGATGGAGTATGTGAATGGAAGTGCTCCAAAGCCCTGAAATACCTGTGCATATTTGTGTATTATGGCATCTTGAGACTGATCTGCATAGCTTATCGGGGCACGTTGGACGTTTACCATTTCATTTATAGCATAGACTCGTTTAACCAAGCCCAAATCCACACAGGCTTTGTCTCCCAACAATGTCTCGTGTCCATCAGGTACGACAGTGAACATCAACTGGTGAAGGCGGTTCTTGTGCTCAATCGTCAGCCTGCATGTCCCTTTCGTCTCTATTCTCTGTCCATTATACGCCTTCAAAGCTACTGTTTTGGTTGATATCTTGGGTCTCACTTTGAGATGTTGTACATCACTCAAGCTTATTAGGTTTACCTTAGCCCCTGTGTCCAGCTTAAAGGACACTATGGTGTTATTCACCAGCAGAGCAGCAGTCCAAACTTCACTCTCTAGTTTCACTGCGTGCACTTCTCTTCCACCTGCAGCCTGTTTCACATCACTTTGCACTGTTCCAATTGACAGATCTTCTTCTGTGTCAACAGCATGCACTGTGTTCTTACTCTCATATTTTTCATCTCCAAGACACATCTTAGCAAAGTGATTTCTACGTCTACATTTGGCACATATTTTACCGTATGCGGGACACCGTCGAGCTGCGTGTCTGTTTCCGCACCGTCTGCAGTCATAGGACATCAGTTTCTGTGGCTCTGCACGTCCGTCCGTATCCTTTTTATTTATAACATCTACAGGGATGTCCTCCTGTCCCAGAGTGCTTAAACTGGCCGCTGTGGTGTTACTCTGTCCGAAAGTTTTGACATGCATGGCAGAAAGTTCACTGGCGTTGCACATTTTCACGGCGCCGTCTAGAGTGAGATTACTGTCGCTTAACATCTTCTCTCTCAGCCGCTTGTCACACACACCAAACATGATCTGATCTCGTATCATGGAGTCTTTAAGGTCACCAAAGTTGCATGTTTGTGCCTTCGTCTTCAGGTCAGTTAAAAACGCTCCAAAGGACTCTCCTTGCTTCTGCATACGAGATCGGAACAGGTACCTCTCATAAACCTCATTTTTTCGGGGTGAACAGTAGTCATCGAAATGCCCCAGCACTGTGTTCAGATCATCTGTCTTCTCTCCCTCCAGAAACGAGAAGGTATTGAACACCTCTATAGCCTGCGGTCAGCCACTGTTAGCAGCAAAGCAACATTGCGTTCTCCTGAATTAGACGCAGCCCCAATCGCGGTGAGGTAGAGAAGAAACCGCTGCTTGAATGTCCGCCAATTTTCGTCCACATTTCCATCCAGCTGCAGGTGACCGGGCGGTTTTATCCCCTCCATCATCTCAGTTTGTCTTTGTCATAAGTTCGTCAATTCCTGGTACCATGTATTGTTATGTTATTAATAAAAGGCTCACAACTTGTTAACAGGTTCAGTACTCTTTACTGCCATGTGTGATCTGACGTACGTTCATTACAGCAGCCGATAATCATACCACGCCCCGTCACTTTACGACAGTTACTGATATCAGTACAGTCTTTTTGTGATTTCTGGATTTTTGTTTATAGTCCTCAGGTGCGCGAAGGATAGCAGCTTTAACCGATTCGTAAATTAAACTATCCTCAACCGGAAGAGCTGCGACAGCCTCCTGAGCTTTCCCCCAAATTTTACATTGTAGTAAAAGGGCCCACACATCAGGTGGCCACTGTAAAGCTTTAGCTATACGCTCAAATGCACCAAAATAGGAGTCCACTCCAGTCTGTTGAAATGTAGGAACCAAAACAATGTTCTCACCGATGTCAAAGGCCGCTAGCAGGAAAGTGGTGGAAGAGTGGGTTCTGGTCTCAGAACCAGTAGACACACTGGGCTTCTGAGTCTACCTCAGAGCCTCAATCTCCAGCTCACACAGCTGTACAGCTTCCTCCATCTCCATTCTCTGTACCTCAGGCTGATACTGCAGCTCAGCCTGCCGGGTTTCTGTCTTCACCTGGGCTTCCATTTTTAGGCGAGCAATGCGCAGCTTCAAACGGGCTGCCTCCTTGGACCCGGAACTGCTGAGAGAAGGGGAACGGGAGCCCTCCTCTGAGGCTGGTAGACGACCAGCATCTCCACCCAGGGGGACCTCTTCAACCTTGGCTGTCACTGTCTGCATCGGAGCCTCAATCAGTCCCACTTCCACCAACTTACCGGTAACCAGAGCCTTTTGAGCTCCTTTTTCATAATTGGTTTTGGCACCGAGAGATTGAAATGACTGGTAATTTTAAACAAATCTTTTCGACAAATATTTATTACCGTTAGCGAGGGGAAGCTAAGAAAGTGTCTAAATCGAACTGTGACATGACAGCTGCACACAATCACTACAGCCAATAAACCAACTAGTGCGAGAGGTCAGTAAACCAACTAGTGCGAGAGGTCAATTAACCCAACAAGTGCGAGAGGTCCCGTGTTCAATTCCCGGACGAGCCCCCACTTATGTTACGACCCAGCTAGAGGACTGTGGAAATAACATAACTAGGATATAAAAAGGGGGAACGTAAAACATTTATTTTCAAATGCTCACAAAGTACAACTGTTTAACTAAGATTGTTCTTGTAAGTAACAAAGGAAGGCCAAAGGGCGCTGTTCAATTATAACAAAAAAGCACTAAACTTAGGACTCTTTAAAAGATTCAAAATTCACGAACAAAAATATACAAAATGGAACACAAAACACAACCAGCTCTTTAACGAGGGTCTACAAAAATCCAAAATCCAAAACTCAGAATCACAAAGTCACAGTCACAAGGTCACAAATCATAAGGTCACAGTTCGATGCTGCTCACTAAGGCATGCTGCCACAGTCACAGTCGCCCTGCTTGAATGGCATTGCAGAGCTTTTAAGCTGTCCATTTCCGGTGACGAGGCAGGGCTTGGGCTAAACAAGGAGACGGTACACCAATCAGAGACACCACACCTGGAACTGACGACGGAGGGCGGAACATCCCAGAGCAGTGTAGGGCCAGCAGCTCAGAGGCTGGGTTGCAGAGGGATATACAATATGAACAGATGAGCTACGGCCGCAACAGTGTAGAAGAAACCCAACACACAGTCTTAATGAGACCTGATTTGAAACATTGATGTCTGACGATAAGGAGCCGTTTGAAACGCTTGTCTTAGATCAAATGTAAAAGATAATATCTCCGGTTTTCAGGGGACAATCAGCTCCAAATAAAAACCGGAATCTATACTGTCACGAAAACATACGCACAGCAATCCACATGACACACTTTATTTGTTAAGAATGGTTTAAAAACATCATGACATCTGATCACGGCGGCATGATCATAGGGCTGTATAAGAGTTAAGTCTAATCCACTTGAAGTGAATGCAAAGGGCTGTTTTTAGAGTGAAATCAGTCCTGTTCTCACTCAAAGTGACAAAAAGAATGACTTGTGACACAGGTTTACTGCATATATCCCAACATGTGAATTTTCAATTGAGCAAGGCTGGAGAGTCAGGGCGAACACTAAACAATCTGGCAGGGAACAGAAGGCAGGGCTGGCTTATGAAGTGTGGAGACAGATTGGGGAGTGGCTGCAGGTGTGTGGAGAGACGGCAGGTGTAGGGCATGAAGTAATTGTAGATGAGACAGGATCTGGAATGATAAGACATGTTAGGAAAAGAAAACAAAGAAAAGGAAAGCTTAATTGTCCGGAGGCATGACAGGGCTCAGTGGTTGGTCTGAGCCTGGACTCTGTGGATTGGCTTCTGGAGAGTGGTGACCATGTCTAAAGTTAAGGCTATCATGAACAATACCAGCCACTCCCTGCACACCACCTTCTCCCAGCAGAGAAGCACCTTCAGCGGCAGACTGCTGTCACACAGCACCTCCACAGAGAGGCTGAGGTCCCCCTTCGTGCCTGTTTATATTTTAATTTAATTTTATACTGTTTACATTTTAATTTTATACTGTTTCTATTTTAGTAATAGTTTAGTATATAAGTCCTGTTAATACTGCATATGTCTGTTAGTGTAGTGTGTCTTGTGGTATGTCCTGTGATGTCAGTGTTTCTTTTTCTCCTGGTGTTTTTCCATTATTTATTCATTATGTAACGCCTGAGCAGTGGATATGTACAATTTCCTCCGGGATTATTAAAGTATCTATCTATCTATATCTATCTATCTTGTATATAAATATATAAAATGAAGTCAAACTATTGATTTCACACAGAAACAAATGCAAACATGTGAAACAATGCTATTGTCCCCTCAAAGTGACATGAACATAAGTTTAACGAGGACTTCCTGCACATATCTCAACAAGTGAGGTTTTCACTACAAACAGTCATTTTAGACACTTTTGAAAAGAATCACACATCATTTATACTCTAAAGGCGTGACTAGGGGAGGTATTAACCTCGGCTCATCTGCTTTCAACCAGTTCTTTACGGGTTTTCAGTTGGTACGTCATGACCTCCAGACGATAACAAAAATATCAAGTCGACAGTTTCACAAAACTATTTGATGACATAACATAATCAGTCACGCAAACCCTGTGAGGACACATCTGCTGCAGACATTCTTTGGATGACCCTGTGCAGAAACATACAAAAACATTTCTAATTTCAAGTACAGTATATGAAATGAAGCTGGCCAGCTGCTTCTGTCAGTGTCTAACTTCTTCCAAGGATACCAACAGTCATGGAAGCATTTCCAAATATGGTCAAACAGTAATTATATTCATGCAGAGTCATCATGACCTCGAGACATCCTGGTGCCATCTTCCCAAGTGCTGAATGATTTGACACACACACAACAATCCAGCTCTTTGGTTCTATGAAATGATATTATTTTATTATAATATTTTACTGTACTACTTTATTGTGTTAAAAACTTTCCACCACATTTGGTCCATGGCTTTTAAGCCATGGACCAAAACTGGGAAATTTAACAAAATGCGACAATCCAATTTTTAACAAAGATGGCGCAGATCTATGGCTACTGTCTCACTATTCTTCCACTACAGACAGAGGCGAAAACCCAGATGATTGCATTCTTGGGGAAAAATTCCTCCATGACCGTCACTGAGCGATTGCTTTCTTAGCCTGCAGAGAAGACAATCCAAAATTAGTAGCCTCCAAAACATTTGAACATGAAAATTTCATTTACAGATGAATCATCAATAAATTCTAAAATAATTCATTATTTATTTTAAAATAATTATCAATGAAGTAAATACACTTCTGATATGAATATGAACTTATGACATTCTGATTACTGCAAAACAAAGACTACTGAAAAACTGAACGATATGTAATAATGAATTTATGAATTATAACTGAAAAACGTATTGGTGACACAGAGTTACCAGCCCTTCACAGTGTTCTCGTCCCATACTTGGCTGCAAGGCAATAAGGACTTTCTCCCAGAGCTCAACCCTCAAACATTCATTTCTCTGGGGACATCCGCCTGTTTTTCTGTGAGATGGGAGAAAGTGATAGTTGTCGCAGGCCTGGTGGGCCTTCAGCACCTTTGGCTGTCAATGGAGCTGTAGGAGCTGGAAAAGGTCTGTTAGTGTGACATTCAAATGGAATCCAGCCTGTGGAAGAGTTCATTGACGTCCATGACCACTCCTTATCTCCCTTCTAATTCTGCTCTGTAGATTATTAACATCATTATTGGTATCACTTCTCTTTGGGGAATTGAATAACTGGAAACTGTGCTGTATCATCATCCCCATCATAGCCAGGAGGAAAAGAAAGAGAATTCCCCCCTTTCAGGGAATCCTTCCACTGGCCTTCATCTTTGTCACTGAGAATGTCAATGGGTGCTTTTAAGCAATGCTGTAAATGATACCACGTAGGGTATCCTTTGACCTGCACTGCAGTGGAAGTGGCCTCCCGTCGGGATATGTTCCACCTCCGTCTGAACACCTTTTATGTACACCAAGTCTCCTGGTGTCACTGAAGGTGGATTCTCCTCACGGTCAGCTTTTGTCTGTAATGAGATAACACGAGCAGAGATGCTCCTGTGGATGGTCTGAGCCTGGACTCATTTGTCTGACATACTATTTCATGTCATTAGTCAAAATATGAAGAGAAGGTCCCTGAGCTGTTTTGTAAATTGGAGAAGGCATTGACTGGCCAGTTAAAGCTTCATGTGGTGTTATTTCACTGAAGCTGCACTTTTAGCTGCTCCATCAGCTACTGCATTTCCTTTGCAGAGCCTTATTCTATCACTTCCCCTACATGACTGTTTCTCCTTCTCATCAAATATCCTTTTTCCTTCATTACTTCATTTAACTGCAAACCTCTTAGAAATTAAATAATCCATCCTCTTGGAAAATTAACATTCTCTTCATTCTTAGCAGTCTATCTCTTCTCTCTTCTCCTATTCTCTTATCAACATGGCCAAAACTTTCTAAACAATTCATGTTCAATGTAACAATGTAATTTGAACTGACCCAGGGACATGTAGAGATTTAATTGCAACTGTATTTTCATAAGTCAGTTTCTAAATCAGTAAATTTCTTTTGGCATTTCTCATAGAAATGGCAACACCTCTTTGTCTCCCCACTTGACTTTGCTCTTCCTTCAACAACCTCCACTGTCTTCCTTATCAACTTTCTTTTGCTCTTGTGATCTTCCAACAGGGATTGCTGATATCCACTCTCTCTTACAACTTCCACTTCTCTTCCTTGTCTTACTTCTTCTAGTTCCTTTCTCATCTCATACTCCACTATCTCTTCTCTGTGTGTCCCTTTCTCTCTCTCTCTCTCTCTCTCTCTCTCTCTCTCTCTCTCTCTCTCTCTCGCTATTTTTAATCCAAATAGAGTTTGACATGCATCATCTGTTTCTCCTTCCTCTTCAGTTTTAAACACTCCCTCTTTTATATGCCACAGAGCTTGTTGACTAGCTGGACTAGCTGCGACATTTGTGGTTAATGGCTTATTTTGTTTTTGCTTTAACCTTTCTCCTGAGCTTAAGACCCACTGGTGAAATGTTCCTCTCTACTTTGAGTTTGGCATGTTCCTGAATGGAATGTTAGCCTTGTTTTCAAAATAAAATGCCTCTGTATCTCTAGTAAAACTGTTGTCCTTGTCCATGGGCTCCAGCTGCCGCGGGAGGGCACCACCAGACAAAACAACAAGCACAGGATAGGGGGTGTGTTCTACTGTTTTCTATACAATTTGAAGGAAACACAATTTTGGATCACACCCCGAGTGAATTTCAAATCATCTATTTTTTTTTGCAATTTCCCTCTTTTCTCTAAAGTTTTGACACTTATCAAACAACCCAATTTTCTGACAAAAATGGTTTTAACTCCACACTAATGTTTTTCACAAAATGGCGTTCGTAAATTGGATAACCTCCAACATGAACCCAAAACGGTATTCTTAAACTGGATAGCCTCCAACCCCAAACATCTAAGCCTTACCCACTATTAGAGAATTTAATTCCAGCCTCCTCTGACAATTCAGTATAAAATATTGAAAAATAAAGTGTGCAACAAATGAAAATATTAGAGATAACAGTTAATATCAATTATTGGGGGCTTTCGGATAAGTCTTTAACTGCGTCTAATGCAATCAAACTCAATAAAAGAGAGAAAGGTAAACATTGGCTTTCTCCAACAAAAAATATATATAAAAATAGAAGTACTGCTCATTCACACCACAGTTATCATGCAAGAATCTAAAGTTCAGTTGCCAACAGCTCAACACTCTATTTTTCCTATCACTCACTCTATACAAATACACCAAAGTAAAAATATGACGGTTCACTCATCACTAACACACACACACACACACACACACACACACACACACACACACACACACACACACACACACACACACACACACACACACACACACAGAGATCGAATCATCCGCATTTATCTCATCCACATTTATCTCACTTCTGTCCGTCCTTTTCAACCACACACACACACACACACATCCAGACACACATACACACCCAGCCAAATTCCTTTTAAACCACACACACAACCATCCAGACACACACACACACACACACGCACGCACGCACGCACGCACACACACACACACACACAGCAAAATTCCTAACAAGATAAACAGAGAAGTACAGAGTGTGAGACCAGGTTGAGGGGGTGAGAGAGAAAGAGACGAAAAGAGAACAGAGTGGACGTTTAAAGAAATAGATATGTTTAGATATACCACCAATTTGTCAATCTCCACACTTAAGCAATTTGTATGGCACAAGAAAGAGTTGAACAAGAACATAAAAATTATCCCACTCCAGTCCGTGTCACATCTCGGGTCTAAGTTTGTTTTCTTGCTAACATCTCATATCATTCCAGATCCTGTCTCATCTTCAATCAGTTCATTCCCTGCACCTGCCGTTTCCCCACACACCTGCAGCCACTCCCCAATCTGTCTCCACTCTACATATGCCGGCTCAGCCTTCTGCTCTCTGCCAGATTGTTTAGTGTTCGCCCTGACTCTCCAGCCTTTGATTCCTGCCTGGTGTTCTGATTCCTGTTATTGACCCAGCCTGTTCCCGGACTCTCCAGCCTTTGATTCCTGCCTGGTGTTCTGATTCCTGTTATTGACCCAGCCTGTTCCCGGACCCTGCCTTTTGTCGACCCCTCTTCGGATTTGTCTGCCTGGTTTTTGGATTGCCTTCCTTTGTATGACCCCGTCTGGTTTTTGGACTCTGCCTGTTCTGTTTTCGTTTGGTTTGTTGGACTGATTACCTGGTACGTGACCCCTGCCTGTAGTATTAAAGCTGTTCAAAGACTCCACTTGCCTGCTACTCTGTCGTGCTTTTGGGTTCCCCTTGCCAGTCGTGTCCTAGCCGTGACAGAACAATCTGGCCATCATGAACCCAGCCGACAGTGACCCTGCTCAGCAGAACCCTACATTTGAACCCAATCTGACCCAGCGTTATGACCAGCACCTCCAGTTTTTAGCTGAGGTCATTCGCTCTACGACCGCTCGCCAGGACCACAGCATGGGTCTTCTGCAGGAACATCTTGCTGCATTTTCGGCGGCAATACCGGGTCGCCCAGCTTCCTCTGCTGTTCCCGAGTCTCCTGTTCGATCAGCGACTGGTTCTGAGGCTCGGATTCCAGCACCAGAACGTTGTTCTGGAGCTCCAGGTACCTGCCGTCCATTTCTGGTCCAATGCTCCCTTGTCTTTGAGCAGCAGCCCTCTGCTTTTCCGACTGAGCGAGCCCGCATGGCGTACATCATCTCCTTGCTGACGGGAAGAGCCCGAGATTGGGGAACCGCCGAGTGGGAGCGGCAGTCGCCTGTCTGTGCCTCTGTCCAATCCTTCTCCGTTGAGTTCCGAAAGGTCTTTGATAATGTGACTCCTGGGAGAGAGGCAGCCAGGGGTCTGTTGAACTTATCTCAAGGGGGAAGTTCTGTATTTGATTACTCGATAGAGTTCCGCACCATGGCAGCGGAAAGTGACTGGAACCCGGCTTCTCTGTTTGATGTTTTTTATAATGGGTTAGCTGACCCTATAAAGGATGAATTGGCGACGCGGGATCCTCCTGCGGATCTGGACTCTCTCGTCGCTCTGGCCACTCGCATCGATGTCCGTCTCCGGGAGCGCAGGAGGGAGAGAGCTCGTCATCCCGAAGCAGTCCGGAGGTTAGCCTCTGCCTCTACTTCTTCACCATCTTTCCTGCAGCCAGAGGAGGACGTCCATAGGGATCAGATGGAGCCTATGCAACTAGGTCGGGCTCGTCTGTCTCCAGCAGAGAGAGAGCGTCGCCTGCAGGGAAATCTCTGCCTCTACTGTGGTCAGTCCGGCCATTTTGCTTCTACCTGTCCGGTAAAAGGCAGGGCTCACCAGTTAAACAGAGGGCGCTGGTGAGCCGGACAACAAACTTCAGTGTGCCCTCTCGACCAGTGCTGCACGCCCTACTTCGCTGTGCCGGTCAAGAGATCGAGGTAGGTGTACTAATAGACTCTGGTGCTGACGCGAATCTAATTGACATTTCTCTAGTCACACAATTGGGGATCGGTAAGGAACTTTTGACCAGCCCTATTGATGCCACCGCCCTGGATGGCAGTCTCCTTTGCCGGGTCACACACCAAACTGTTCCTTTGTCTATGTGTTTATCTAGAAATCATAGAGAGATCCTCTCTTTTCATCTCATTCACTCTCCTCAACAACCAGTGATTTTGGGGTATCCATGGCTGCTTAAGCATAACCCACACATAGACTGGGTTTCAGGAACTATCCGTCAGTGGAGTGCACAATGTCACTCCATCTGTTTAAAATCTGTCCCGGTAACAGTTAATCTCGGTCGGACAGCCGAGAAGTCTGACCTAACGGGTGTTCCCGAGGAGTACGCTGAACTTAAGGAGGTTTTTAGTAAGGCACGGGCTACATCCCTTCCTCCTCATCGACCTTATGACTGTGCAATCGATCTTCTCCCGGGTGCAACCCCCCCTAGGGGTAGACTGTACTCTCTTTCAGCTCCGGAGATGAAGGCCATGGACACGTACATCCAGGACTCATTGGCTGCAGGCCTCATTCGGCCTTCATCCTCCCCAGCTGGTGAAGGGTTTTTCTTTGTGGAGAAGAAGGATAAAACTTTACGACCCTGTATTGATTACAGGGGTCTTAACGAAATAACTGTCAAGAACCGGTATCCACTTCCACTCATCTCGTCTGCTCATGAGATATTGCAGGAAGCAACCATTTTCACTAAATTGGATCTAAGAAATGCTTATCATCTTGTACGCATCAGGGAAGGGGATGAGTGGAAGACGGCCTTCAATACTCCAAGTGGACATTATGAGTATTTGGTCATGCCTTTTGGTCTTACTAACGCACCTGCTGTATTTCAATGTCTGGTTAACGATGTGTTGCGGGATTTTCTTAATGTCTGTGTATTTGTGTATTTGGATGACATTCTAATTTTTTCCAAGTCCAGACAGGATCATGTTGTTCATGTACAGCAGGTATTGCAACGTTTGTTGGACAATCAGCTTTTCATTAAGGCTGAGAAGTGCGAGTTCCATGTCTCTGAGGTCTCCTTCCTGGGATTCATCATCGGCGTTGGGAAAATTTCCATGGACCCAGCCAAGACTGCGGCGGTTTCTGCCTGGCCCACTCCTGCTTCCCGAAAGGATCTACAACGGTTCCTAGGGTTTGCTAATTTTTATAGAAGATTCATAAGAAACTACAGTTTGGTAGCTGCCCCGCTTACAGCCCTCATCTCCCAGAAGGTCCTCTTCAGGTGGTCCCAAGCTGCAGAGGAGGCTTTTGGGGAGTTGAAGGCCAGATTTGCCTCTGCTCCTATTTTGACTCTTCCAGACACCACTTTGCAGTTCATTGTGGAGGTGGATGCCTCAGATTCCGTAGTGGGGGCGGTGCTTTCCCAGCGGTCAGCCGAGGATCACAAGGTCCATCCCTGTGCCTTCTTCTCCCGCAAGTTGTCCCCCGCAGAGAGAAATTATGATATCGGTAACCGGGAACTGCTTGCTGTAAAACTGGCACTCGAGGAGTGGAGGCACTGGTTGGAAGGGGCAGAACAACCATTCATTGTTTGGACAGACCATAAGAATTTGGAGTACATTCGGTCTGCCAAGAGGCTTAACTCTCGGCAGGCCAGGTGGGCTTTATATTTTAACCGGTTTAACTTTTGTCTTTCCTACCGACCAGGATCTAAGAACATTAAACCTGACGCCCTCTCCCGCCAGTTCCAGTCGGACAATTCCCCGGCCTCGCCCAGCGAAATTCTTCCTGCTTCCTGTGTCATTGGTGCCGTTACTTGGGAGGTGGAGGACCAGGTAAAGCGTTCCTTGAGGGAACACCCAGCTCCCAGTGCCTGTCCCGACAATCGTTTATTTGTTCCTGTTAGTCTTCGCCCTCAGGTCCTGCAGTGGGGACATGGTTCCAGACTGGCATGCCACCCAGGAGTTAGGCATACTATGGCCTTGTTACGGCAGCGGTTTTGGTGGGCGTCCATGGAGGAAGATGTCAAAGAGTTTGTTGCTGCTTGTCCCACCTGTGCTCAGAACAAGAACTCCCATCTTCCTCCCTCTGGACTTCTTCAGCCACTGCCTCTGCCTCGCCGTCCCTGGTCGCATATCTCCCTGGACTTTGTTACAGGACTGCCGGCCTCTGAGGGTAACACGGTGATTCTCACTGTCATCGATCGTTTTTCTAAGTCTGTACATTTGATACCGTTGCCCAAGTTGCCTTCTGCCAAGGAAACTGCTGAGCTGCTGCTTCTCCACGTTTTCCGGCTGCACGGTCTCCCCAGTGATGTGGTCTCTGATCGGGGGCCGCAATTTACATCACGCTTTTGGCAGGAGTTCTGCAGTCTGCTGGGGGCCAAGGTCAGCCTGACTTCCGGGTTTCATCCACAATCCAACGGCCAAGCGGAACGTATGAACCAGGAAATGGAGACAGCATTGCGCTGTCTGGCATCTCGCAACCCGTCATCCTGGTCAAGACAATTACTCTGGGTGGAGTACGCCCACAACACCCTGCCCAGCTCTGCCACCGGTCTCTCACCCTTCCAGTGCTCGCAGGGCTTTCAACCTCCGCTTTTTCCAGAGCAGGAACGGGAGGTCGGTGTTCCTTCGGTCCAGATGTTCATTCGACGATGCCGCCGCACTTGGATGCAGGCCCGGGCCACCTTACTCCATTCGTCGGATAGGTACAGGCGGTCCGCCAACCGGAGACGCACCCCTGCTCCGCTATACACACTGGGTCAGCGGGTCTGGTTGTCGACACGCGATCTTCCTCTACGTGTTGACTCTAGGAAGCTGGCTCCTCGGTTTGTGGGGCCATTCCCTATCTCGAAGATTATCAACCCAGTGGCCGTTCGTCTGCGACTGCCCCGTTCCATGAGGATACACCCCACATTTCATGTGTCCAGGATCAAGCCAGTGATAGGGAGCCCATTGCAACCCCCTTCCAAACCCCCACCACCCCCCCGGCTCATCGATGGTGCTCCTGCCTACATGGTCCATCGCCTCCTCAGGTCTCGGCTTCGGGGCAGAGGTGTCCAGTACTTGGTGGACTGGGAGGGCTACGGTCCAGAGGAACGTTCTTGGGTCCCTGCTCGAAGCATCCTGGATCCAGCCCTCATCAGGGAGTTCCATCGGGATCATCCCGACCAGCCTGGAGGGACGTCAAGGGACGTCCGTAGAGGGGGGGGTTCTGTCACATCTCGGGTCTAAGTTTGTTTTCTTGCTAACATCTCATATCATTCCAGATCCTGTCTCATCTTCAATCAGTTCATTCCCTGCACCTGCCGTTTCCCCACACACCTGCAGCCACTCCCCAATCTGTCTCCACTCTACATATGCCGGCTCAGCCTTCTGCTCTCTGCCAGATTGTTTAGTGTTCGCCCTGACTCTCCAGCCTTTGATTCCTGCCTGGTGTTCTGATTCCTGTTATTGACCCAGCCTGTTCCCGGACCCTGCCTTTTGTCGACCCCTCTTCGGATTTGTCTGCCTGGTTTTTGGATTGCCTTCCTTTGTATGACCCCGTCTGGTTTTTGGACTCTGCCTGTTCTGTTTTCGTTTGGTTTGTTGGACTGATTACCTGGTACGTGACCCCTGCCTGTAGTATTAAAGCTGTTCAAAGACTCCACTTGCCTGCTACTCTGTCGTGCTTTTGGGTTCCCCGTGACAGTCCGGACAAATATTTACAGAGATCTCAGGTGGAACGGCCGTAATTTCACATGAGAATCCAGCCCAACAGCTCTACGCAATGACCAGACATGAATCGATCATTGGCGCACTCCGTGTTTTATCAGCCCGTCTCCTATGGAACACCTGTACGCTGTACAGCGTCAAAACTCTTCATCAATCATCAGCTTGATAAGAAATTGAGACCTCATAGGCGAGTTCCACACAGTTCACCAACCCTGAAGTTAGAAAACCATATGGCAACCGATCAGAAATCCCGTCCAATCACAGCAAACAAGTCTCTAATTTTATTGTGCCTTTCGAAGCTTTGTTTGTTCTTTAACAATCAAGCAAAGGCCACCCGCTGTGTCCCACCAGGACGGAAAACGTCGGACCTTAACAGTCAAACAAATAATTTATGTGAGCCAAATGCCCCTAATTTACCGATTCAATATTGGATCTTTCACAAAACTTTCTCGCCGAATAGATTGTCTTTTAATACCTCAACCTTAACCTTTTTATTTTTGTTTTCTAAAGTTTATTGAAAGTCACCCATTTAATTAAGAGAAAAGAGTAGACACATATTTTTATGCAAAGCAAACAGACATTAAGCAGACAAACAACATATATTCAGACAAATACTCAACCCATGATCACCCACACAAGTAGTTTTAGGAAGACTAACTAAACAAATGTATTTTAAACTTGTGTTTAAGCAAACAGATCTCACCTGAAACCATATGTAGCCAGAGGCTATTTCCCTCCCTGTCACTGTTTGGCACTGTGTCAGCCTTTTACGCACAGCTGTGGCGCACTGATGGGGGGGGCGGTGCTACGCACACTGTTATATTCAGGTGCGTGCGGTCGCGCCCGCTCTCTCCTGCTCCTCATGCACTCCCGTAGTGGCTGTGGCTCAGCGTGGCCGCAAATTGTTTGGCGTGGCATCGGCAGCTCAGTTTCCCCAGACGGCTTCCCATTTGGGTGGTTTGAACCTGTCGTGTGGTCGCCATTTAGGTACCCAACCGTCTCGCCCAGGTAAGCACCCTGCCATCTTTCCCTCCTGTGGGTGCGTAATGCGCACTGTGGTGACACGATCTCCACCTGTTCCAGTGTGGCTGGCTGTCGGGGGCCGAGGGAGAGGGGCTGACCTGTGTGGAGCTCTGCTCAGCGCGTCTGTCTACCTGCCCGCTCTGGTATGTTAGTTTGCGCTTTGTCCGCCTTCGTTTGCTGTGTTTCCACGCACCAGCTCATTAACATCTCTGTGTAAATCCCAGGCTGTGTACCCCAGGCGTGTTTGAGACGCACATCCTCCCGTTGCCTGGGGTGTGCTGTGCTTGCGGCGCGCTGGCCATTACAGGACACCACGGACCACTACTCCTTGGGCCACGCTGCTACCCTGGCTCTTCTCATTAGCCCTGGCTCTTCTCATTAGCCCTGGCCTTTTTATAATGGCTTAGTCTTGGCCCTTTTATACTGGTTTTATTTCATACTGGCCCTCTTAACCATTTTATTGAAGTATGGCACATTTGATTTTGGATTATTTGGCTCTTTGACTTTCCTTTTGTTCTTCATTTGGTTCTTTATTTTGGTTCTGTTCTTATTTTGGTTAATTCATTCTCAGTTACATTTTGTTATTTACCATTAGTTTATTGAATTAGTTTGTATATTTAAATCATGTGAATTATCATTTAGTCCACACCAGTTTTTGCTGTTCTGTTGTTTTAATTGTTTTTCCTTTTCTGTGCTGCGGGCTGACAGCGGCAGTTTTATCCTTGGTGGTGGCGCGTTCTTCACGATCCCTTTTTTTGGTTTGAGTGTGTGCAGTGTCACTGGGTGATTCGTTTGATTTTGGTTGTCCCTGCCGCCTGGTAAGCCTGGAGCCCCAGCCCTTATTTCCTTTTGACCCCAGTGCTCACCCATAACTACGGCATACGGCATAACTGGTGTGTGCCACATATTGTATTATTTTAATTCTTTTGTTAATAAAAATTTGTTTGTTTTAATGGAAAACAGTCTCGCCCCAGTGGTATAACGGACCTGTGTGATCAATCTGAGTTTAGGATTTCCTGGGGTGCAATTCCCCAGGTGGCGTTGTCGACTCAATTCCGGTATTCCTCACCACCCCATACTCCGCTCCGCCACATTCCGCCACACATAGTATCTCTTCAAGACAGACAGTAGTGCATTATTTAAGCCAAGTAGCTTACCTTATATGTGTGCACAGTGCAGTCTGTCTATCCCGAGGAGAGACCATGGGCGGTGGATGGAATGGAGTCTTAAAACCCTCTCTTGTTCGTTACTCCACCTGTGGTGGTGTTTCATTTTCTCTTAGGACAGGAAACAGTGTATGAATACAAGATTATTTTATTGAATTATCTTATTGTATTAAAAACTTTCTACCACAACCTCTAAGCTAAAAACTCTTTTGGAGTTCTTTTGTACTCATCCATTTACGGGGATGAGAACTGCTGTTCTTAATGTGATATCAGACAAAATACGTTCAACAATGCAACTCTCACTCAACGTGACATAAAAATGACTTGACACACAGGTTTCCTTGCGTTTTTTTGAACAAGTGAAGTTTCAATGCAAAGAAGTAGTTTTAGACGAATTCAAACGCTTGTTAGTAGGGTGAAAAGCAGTCTAAGAGGAATCTACAATGATATAGTCAATAAAAGTGACAGGTTCAACAATGCTACTCTCACTCAACATGACATAAAAATTACTTGACACACACTGTTCCATTAGTACATTTTCAATTGAAGTTTCGCGTGCAAAGAAGTCGTTTTAGACGTGTTTTTGAATTAAAAAGCTGAAAAGAAGAACACATGATTAGGGTGAAAAGCAGTTTAAAATGGCTCTAAAATCCATCTATTCATCCATTTGAAATGGTTGAAAACTGCTGTTCTTAGTGCGATAGTAGACCAAACACGTTCAACAATGCTACTCTCACTCAACGTGACATAAAAATGACCTGACACACACTGTTCCATTAGTGAAAAAGTGAACAAGCTATGTTTCAATGCAAAGAAGTCGTTTTAGACGTGTTTTTGAATGAAAAAGCTGAAAAGAAGAACACATGATTAGGGTGAAAAGCAGTTTAAAATGGCTCTAAAATCCATCTATTCATCCATTTGAAATGGTTGAAAACTGCTGTTCTTAGTGCGATAGTAGACCAAACACGTTCAACAATGCTACTCTCACTCAACGTGACATAAAAATGACCTGACACACACTGTTCCGTTAGTGAATTTTCTGAACAAGTGAAGTTTCACGTGCAAAGAAGTCGTTTTAGACGTGTTTTTGAATAAAACAGCTGAAAATATGTCAAACACATGATTAGGGTGAAAAGAAGTCTAAAAGAGTTTCTACAATGATATTGTCAATAAAATTGAGAGGTTTCCAGTTATTTGTTAAAACAAGTTACCTCCTAGCTAAAAACTCTTTTGGAGTTCTTTTGTACTCATCCATTTAAGGGAATTAAAACTGCTGTTCTTAATGTGATATCAGACCAAATACGTTCAGTAATGCAACTCTCACTCAACGTGACATAAAAATAACTTGACACACAGGTTTCCTTGCGTTTTTTGAACAAGTGAAGTTTGGATGCAAAAAAGTCGTTTTAGACGTGTTTTTGAATTAAAAAGCTGAAAAGAAGTCAAAGACATGATTAGGGTGAAAAGCAGTTTAAAAGGGCTCTAAACTCCATCTATTCATCCATTTGAAATGGTTGAAAACTGCTGTTCTTAGTGCGATAGTAGACCAAACACGTTCAACAATGCTACTCTCACTCAACGTGACATAAAAATGACCTGACACACACTGTTCTATTAGTGCATTTTCAATTGAAGTTTCGCGTGCAAAGAAGTCGTTTTAGACGTGTTTTTGAATTAAAAAGCTGAAAAGAAGAACACATGATTAGGGTGAAAAGCAGTTTAAAATGGCTCTAAAATCCATCTATTCATCCATTTGAAATGGTTGAAAACTGCTGTTCTTAGTGCGATAGTAGACCAAACACGTTCAACAATGCTACTCTCACTCAACGTGACATAAAAATGACCTGACACACACTGTTCCGTTAGTGAATTTTCTGAACAAGTGAAGTTTCACGTGCAAAGAAGTCGTTTTAGACGTGTTTTTGAATAAAACAGCTGAAAATATGTCAAACACATGATTAGGGTGAAAAGAAGTCTAAAAGAGTTTCTACAATGATATTGTCAATAAAATTGAGAGGTTTCCAGTTATTTGTTAAAACAAGTTACCTCCTAGCTAAAAACTCTTTTGGAGTTCTTTTGTACTCATCCATTTAAGGGAATTAAAACTGCTGTTCTTAATGTGATATCAGACCAAATACGTTCAGTAATGCAACTCTCACTCAACGTGACATAAAAATAACTTGACACACAGGTTTCCTTGCGTTTTTTGAACAAGTGAAGTTTGGATGCAAAAAAGTCGTTTTAGACGTGTTTTTGAATTAAAAAGCTGAAAAGAAGTCAAAGACATGATTAGGGTGAAAAGCAGTTTAAAAGGGCTCTAAACTCCATCTATTCATCCATTTGAAATGGTTGAAAACTGCTGTTCTTAGTGCGATAGTAGACCAAACACGTTCAACAATGCTACTCTCACTCAACGTGACATAAAAATGACCTGACACACACTGTTCTATTAGTGCATTTTCAATTGAAGTTTCGCGTGCAAAGAAGTCGTTTTAGACATGTTTTTGAATGAAAAAGCTGAAAAGAAGAACACATGATTAGGGTGAAAAGCAGTTTAAAATGGCTCTAAAATCCATCTATTCATCCATTTGAAATGGTTGAAAACTGCTGTTCTTAGTGCGATAGTAGACCAAACACGTTCAACAATGCTACTCTCACTCAACGTGACATAAAAATGACCTGACACACACTGTTCCGTTAGTGAATTTTCTGAACAAGTGAAGTTTCACGTGCAAAGAAGTCGTTTTAGACGTGTTTTTGAATAAAACAGCTGAAAATATGTCAAACACATGATTAGGGTGAAAAGAAGTCTAAAAGAGTTTCTACAATGATATTGTCAATAAAATTGAGAGGTTTCCAGTTATTTGTTAAAACAAGTTACCTCCTAGCTAAAAACTCTTTTGGAGTTCTTTTGTACTCATCCATTTAAGGGAATTAAAACTGCTGTTCTTAATGTGATATCAGACCAAATACGTTCAGTAATGCAACTCTCACTCAACGTGACATAAAAATAACTTGACACACAGGTTTCCTTGCGTTTTTTGAACAAGTGAAGTTTGGATGCAAAAAAGTCGTTTTAGACGTGTTTTTGAATTAAAAAGCTGAAAAGAAGTCAAAGACATGATTAGGGTGAAAAGCAGTTTAAAAGGGCTCTAAACTCCATCTATTCATCCATTTGAAATGGTTGAAAACTGCTGTTCTTAGTGCGATAGTAGACCAAACACGTTCAACAATGCTACTCTCACTCAACGTGACATAAAAATGACCTGACACACACTGTTCTATTAGTGCATTTTCAATTGAAGTTTCGCGTGCAAAGAAGTCGTTTTAGACGTGTTTTTGAATTAAAAAGCTGAAAAGAAGAACACATGATTAGGGTGAAAAGCAGTTTAAAATGGCTCTAAAATCCATCTATTCATCCATTTGAAATGGTTGAAAACTGCTGTTCTTAGTGCGATAGTAGACCAAACACGTTCAACAATGCTACTCTCACTCAACGTGACATAAAAATGACCTGACACACACTGTTCCGTTAGTGAATTTTCTGAACAAGTGAAGTTTCACGTGCAAAGAAGTCGTTTTAGACGTGTTTTTGAATAAAACAGCTGAAAATATGTCAAACACATGATTAGGGTGAAAAGAAGTCTAAAAGAGTTTCTACAATGATATTGTCAATAAAATTGAGAGGTTTCCAGTTATTTGTTAAAACAAGTTACCTCCTAGCTAAAAACTCTTTTGGAGTTCTTTTGTACTCATCCATTTAAGGGAATTACAACTGCTGTTCTTAATGTGATATCAGACCAAATACGTTCAGTAATGCAACTCTCACTCAACGTGACATAAAAATAACTTGACACACACTGTTCTATTAGTGCATTTTCAATTGAAGTTTCGCGTGCAAAGAAGTCGTTTTAGACGTGTTTTTGAATTAAAAAGCTGAAAAGAAGTCAAACACATGATTAGGGTAAAAAAGCAGTTTAAAAGGGCTCTAAAATCCATCTATTCATCCATTTGAAATGGTTGAAAACTGCTGTTCTTAATGTGATAGTAGACCAAACACGTTCAACAATGCTACTCTCACTCAACGTGACATAAAAATGACCTGACACACTGTTCCATTAGTGAAAAAGTGAACAAGCTATGTTTCAATGCAAAGAAGTCGTTTTAGACGTGTTTTTGAATTAAAAAGCTGAAAAGAAGAACACATGATTAGGGTGAAAAGCAGTTTAAAATGGCTCTAAAATCCATCTATTCATCCATTTGAAATGGTTGAAAACTGCTGTTCTTAGTGCGATAGTAGACCAAACACGTTCAACAATGCTACTCTCACTCAACGTGACATAAAAATGACCTGACACACACTGTTCCGTTAGTGAATTTTCTGAACAAGTGAAGTTTCACGTGCAAAGAAGTCGTTTTAGACGTGTTTTTGAATAAAACAGCTGAAAATATGTAAAACACATGATTAGGGTGAAAAGAAGTCTAAAAGAGTTTCTACAATGATATTGTCAATAAAATTGAGAGGTTTCCAGTTATTTGTTAAAACAAGTTACCTCCTAGCTAAAAACTCTTTTGGAGTTCTTTTGTACTCATCCATTTAAGGGAATTACAACTGCTGTTCTTAATGTGATATCAGACCAAATACGTTCAGTAATGCAACTCTCACTCAACGTGACATAAAAATAACTTGACACACACTGTTCTATTAGTGCATTTTCAATTGAAGTTTCGCGTGCAAAGAAGTCGTTTTAGACGTGTTTTTGAATTAAAAAGCTGAAAAGAAGTCAAACACATGATTAGGGTAAAAAAGCAGTTTAAAAGGGCTCTAAAATCCATCTATTCATCCATTTGAAATGGTTGAAAACTGCTGTTCTTAATGTGATAGTAGACCAAACACGTTCAACAATGCTACTCTCACTCAACGTGACATAAAAATGACCTGACACACTGTTCCATTAGTGAAAAAGTGAACAAGCTATGTTTCAATGCAAAGAAGTCGTTTTAGACGTGTTTTTGAATTAAAAAGCTGAAAAGAAGAACACATGATTAGGGTGAAAAGCAGTTTAAAATGGCTCTAAAATCCATCTATTCATCCATTTGAAATGGTTGAAAACTGCTGTTCTTAGTGCGATAGTAGACCAAACACGTTCAACAATGCTACTCTCACTCAACGTGACATAAAAATGACCTGACACACACTGTTCCGTTAGTGAATTTTCTGAACAAGTGAAGTTTCACGTGCAAAGAAGTCGTTTTAGACGTGTTTTTGAATAAAACAGCTGAAAATATGTCAAACACATGATTAGGGTGAAAAGAAGAGTTTCTACAATGATATTGTCAATAAAATTGAGAGGTTTCCAGTTATTTGTTAAAACAAGTTACCTCCTAGCTAAAAACTCTTTTGGAGTTCTTTTGTACTCATCCATTTAAGGGAATTAAAACTGCTGTTCTTAATGTGATATCAGACCAAATACGTTCAGTAATGCAACTCTCACTCAACGTGACATAAAAATAACTTGACACACAGGTTTCCTTGCGTTTTTTGAACAAGTGAAGTTTGGATGCAAAAAAGTCGTTTTAGACGTGTTTTTGAATTAAAAAGCTGAAAAGAAGTCAAAGACATGATTAGGGTGAAAAGCAGTTTAAAAGGGCTCTAAACTCCATCTATTCATCCATTTGAAATGGTTGAAAACTGCTGTTCTTAGTGCGATAGTAGACCAAACACGTTCAACAATGCTACTCTCACTCAACGTGACATAAAAATGACCTGACACACACTGTTCTATTAGTGCATTTTCAATTGAAGTTTCGCGTGCAAAGAAGTCGTTTTAGACGTGTTTTTGAATTAAAAAGCTGAAAAGAAGAACACATGATTAGGGTGAAAAGCAGTTTAAAATGGCTCTAAAATCCATCTATTCATCCATTTGAAATGGTTGAAAACTGCTGTTCTTAGTGCGATAGTAGACCAAACACGTTCAACAATGCTACTCTCACTCAACGTGACATAAAAATGACCTGACACACACTGTTCCGTTAGTGAATTTTCTGAACAAGTGAAGTTTCACGTGCAAAGAAGTCGTTTTAGACGTGTTTTTGAATAAAACAGCTGAAAATATGTCAAACACATGATTAGGGTGAAAAGAAGTCTAAAAGAGTTTCTACAATGATATTGTCAATAAAATTGAGAGGTTTCCAGTTATTTGTTAAAACAAGTTACCTCCTAGCTAAAAACTCTTTTGGAGTTCTTTTGTACTCATCCATTTAAGGGAATTACAACTGCTGTTCTTAATGTGATATCAGACCAAATACGTTCAGTAATGCAACTCTCACTCAACGTGACATAAAAATAACTTGACACACACTGTTCTATTAGTGCATTTTCAATTGAAGTTTCGCGTGCAAAGAAGTCGTTTTAGACGTGTTTTTGAATTAAAAAGCTGAAAAGAAGTCAAACACATGATTAGGGTAAAAAAGCAGTTTAAAAGGGCTCTAAACTCCATCTATTCATCCATTTGAAATGGTTGAAAACTGCTGTTCTTAGTGTGATAGTAGACCAAACACGTTCAACAATGCTACTCTCACTCAACGTGACATAAAAATGACCTGACACACTGTTCCATTAGTGAAAAAGTGAACAATCTATGTTTCAATGCAAAGAAGTCGTTTTAGACGTGTTTTTGAATTAAAAAGCTGAAAAGAAGAACACATGATTAGGGTGAAAAGCAGTTTAAAATGGCTCTAAAATCCATCTATTCATCCATTTGAAATGGTTGAAAACTGCTGTTCTTAGTGCGATAGTAGACCAAACACGTTCAACAATGCTACTCTCACTCAACGTGACATAAAAATGACCTGACACACACTGTTCCGTTAGTGAATTTTCTGAACAAGTGAAGTTTCACGTGCAAAGAAGTCGTTTTAGACGTGTTTTTGAATAAAACAGCTGAAAATATGTAAAACACATGATTAGGGTGAAAAGAAGTCTAAAAGAGTTTCTACAATGATATTGTCAATAAAATTGAGAGGTTTCCAGTTATTTGTTAAAACAAGTTACCTCCTAGCTAAAAACTCTTTGGGAGTTCTTTTGTACTCATCCATTTAAGGGAATTACAACTGCTGTTCTTAATGTGATATCAGACCAAATACGTTCAGTAATGCAACTCTCACTCAACGTGACATAAAAATAACTTGACACACACTGTTCTATTAGTGCATTTTCAATTGAAGTTTCGCGTGCAAAGAAGTCGTTTTAGACGTGTTTTTGAATTAAAAAGCTGAAAAGAAGTCAAACACATGATTAGGGTAAAAAAGCAGTTTAAAAGGGCTCTAAACTCCATCTATTCATCCATTTGAAATGGTTGAAAACTGCTGTTCTTAGTGTGATAGTAGACCAAACACGTTCAACAATGCTACTCTCACTCAACGTGACATAAAAATGACCTGACACACTGTTCCATTAGTGAAAAAGTGAACAATCTATGTTTCAATGCAAAGAAGTCGTTTTAGACGTGTTTTTGAATTAAAAAGCTGAAAAGAAGAACACATGATTAGGGTGAAAAGCAGTTTAAAATGGCTCTAAAATCCATCTATTCATCCATTTGAAATGGTTGAAAACTGCTGTTCTTAGTGCGATAGTAGACCAAACACGTTCAACAATGCTACTCTCACTCAACGTGACATAAAAATGACCTGACACACACTGTTCCGTTAGTGAATTTTCTGAACAAGTGAAGTTTCACGTGCAAAGAAGTCGTTTTAGACGTGTTTTTGAATAAAACAGCTGAAAATATGTCAAACACATGATTAGGGTGAAAAGAAGAGTTTCTACAATGATATTGTCAATAAAATTGAGAGGTTTCCAGTTATTTGTTAAAACAAGTTACCTCCTAGCTAAAAACTCTTTTGGAGTTCTTTTGTACTCATCCATTTAAGGGAATTACAACTGCTGTTCTTAATGTGATATCAGACCAAATACGTTCAGTAATGCAACTCTCACTCAACGTGACATAAAAATAACTTGACACACAGGTTTCCTTGCGTTTTTTGAACAAGTGAAGTTTGGATGCAAAAAAGTCGTTTTAGACGTGTTTTTGAATTAAAAAGCTGAAAAGAAGTCAAAGACATGATTAGGGTGAAAAGCAGTTTAAAAGGGCTCTAAACTCCATCTATTCATCCATTTGAAATGGTTGAAAACTGCTGTTCTTAGTGCGATAGTAGACCAAACACGTTCAACAATGCTACTCTCACTCAACGTGACATAAAAATGACCTGACACACACTGTTCTATTAGTGCATTTTCAATTGAAGTTTCGCGTGCAAAGAAGTCGTTTTAGACGTGTTTTTGAATTAAAAAGCTGAAAAGAAGAACACATGATTAGGGTGAAAAGCAGTTTAAAATGGCTCTAAAATCCATCTATTCATCCATTTGAAATGGTTGAAAACTGCTGTTCTTAGTGCGATAGTAGACCAAACACGTTCAACAATGCTACTCTCACTCAACGTGACATAAAAATGACCTGACACACACTGTTCCGTTAGTGAATTTTCTGAACAAGTGAAGTTTCACGTGCAAAGAAGTCGTTTTAGACGTGTTTTTGAATAAAACAGCTGAAAATATGTCAAACACATGATTAGGGTGAAAAGAAGTCTAAAAGAGTTTCTACAATGATATTGTCAATAAAATTGAGAGGTTTCCAGTTATTTGTTAAAACAAGTTACCTCCTAGCTAAAAACTCTTTTGGAGTTCTTTTGTACTCATCCATTTAAGGGAATTACAACTGCTGTTCTTAATGTGATATCAGACCAAATACGTTCAGTAATGCAACTCTCACTCAACGTGACATAAAAATAACTTGACACACACTGTTCTATTAGTGCATTTTCAATTGAAGTTTCGCGTGCAAAGAAGTCGTTTTAGACGTGTTTTTGAATTAAAAAGCTGAAAAGAAGTCAAACACATGATTAGGGTAAAAAAGCAGTTTAAAAGGGCTCTAAAATCCATCTATTCATCCATTTGAAATGGTTGAAAACTGCTGTTCTTAATGTGATAGTAGACCAAACACGTTCAACAATGCTACTCTCACTCAACGTGACATAAAAATGACCTGACACACTGTTCCATTAGTGAAAAAGTGAACAAGCTATGTTTCAATGCAAAGAAGTCGTTTTAGACGTGTTTTTGAATTAAAAAGCTGAAAAGAAGAACACATGATTAGGGTGAAAAGCAGTTTAAAATGGCTCTAAAATCCATCTATTCATCCATTTGAAATGGTTGAAAACTGCTGTTCTTAGTGCGATAGTAGACCAAACACGTTCAACAATGCTACTCTCACTCAACGTGACATAAAAATGACCTGACACACACTGTTCCGTTAGTGAATTTTCTGAACAAGTGAAGTTTCACGTGCAAAGAAGTCGTTTTAGACGTGTTTTTGAATAAAACAGCTGAAAATATGTCAAACACATGATTAGGGTGAAAAGAAGTCTAAAAGAGTTTCTACAATGATATTGTCAATAAAATTGAGAGGTTTCCAGTTATTTGTTAAAACAAGTTACCTCCTAGCTAAAAACTCTTTTGGAGTTCTTTTGTACTCATCCATTTAAGGGAATTACAACTGCTGTTCTTAATGTGATATCAGACCAAATACGTTCAGTAATGCAACTCTCACTCAACGTGACATAAAAATAACTTGACACACACTGTTCTATTAGTGCATTTTCAATTGAAGTTTCGCGTGCAAAGAAGTCGTTTTAGACGTGTTTTTGAATTAAAAAGCTGAAAAGAAGTCAAACACATGATTAGGGTAAAAAAGCAGTTTAAAAGGGCTCTAAACTCCATCTATTCATCCATTTGAAATGGTTGAAAACTGCTGTTCTTAGTGTGATAGTAGACCAAACACGTTCAACAATGCTACTCTCACTCAACGTGACATAAAAATGACCTGACACACTGTTCCATTAGTGAAAAAGTGAACAATCTATGTTTCAATGCAAAGAAGTCGTTTTAGACGTGTTTTTGAATTAAAAAGCTGAAAAGAAGAACACATGATTAGGGTGAAAAGCAGTTTAAAATGGCTCTAAAATCCATCTATTCATCCATTTGAAATGGTTGAAAACTGCTGTTCTTAGTGCGATAGTAGACCAAACACGTTCAACAATGCTACTCTCACTCAACGTGACATAAAAATGACCTGACACACACTGTTCCGTTAGTGAATTTTCTGAACAAGTGAAGTTTCACGTGCAAAGAAGTCGTTTTAGACGTGTTTTTGAATAAAACAGCTGAAAATATGTCAAACACATGATTAGGGTGAAAAGAAGAGTTTCTACAATGATATTGTTAATAAAAGTGAGAGGTTTCCAATTATTTGTTAAAACAAGTTACCTCCTAGCTAAAAAGTCTTTTGGAGTTCTTTTGTACTCATCCATTTAAGGGAATTAAAACTGCTGTTCTTAATGTGATATCAGACCAAATACGTTCAGTAATGAAACTCTCACTCAACGTGACATAAAAATAACGACACACAGGTTTCCTTGCGTTTTTTGAACAAGTGAAGTTTGGATGCAAAGAAGTCGTTTTAGACGTGTTTTTGAATTAAAAAGCTGAAAAGAAGTCAAAGACATGATTAGGGTGAAAAGCAGTTTAAAAGGGCTCTAAACTCCATCTATTCATCCATTTGAAATGGTTGAAAACTGCTGTTCTTAGTGTGATAGTAGACCAAACACGTTCAACAATGCTACTCTCACTCAACGTGACATAAAAATGACTTGACACACACTGTTCTATTTGTGCATTTTCAATTGAAGTTTCGCGTGCAAAGAAGTCGTTTTAGACGTGTTTTTGAATTAAAAAGCTGAAAAGAAGAACACATGATTAGGGTGAAAAGCAGTTTAAAATGGCTCTAAAATCCATCTATTCATCCATTTGAAATGGTTGAAAACTGCTGTTCTTAGTGCGATAGTAGACCAAACACGTTCAACAATGCTACTCTCACTCAACGTGACATAAAAATGACCTGACACACACTGTTCCGTTAGTGAATTTTCTGAACAAGTGAAGTTTCACGTGCAAAGAAGTCGTTTTAGACGTGTTTTTGAATAAAACAGCTGAAAATATGTCAAACACATGATTAGGGTGAAAAGAAGAGTTTCTACAATGATATTGTTAATAAAAGTGAGAGGTTTCCAATTATTTGTTAAAACAAGTTACCTCCTAGCTAAAAAGTCTTTTGGAGTTCTTTTGTACTCATCCATTTAAGGGAATTAAAACTGCTGTTCTTAATGTGATATCAGACCAAATACGTTCAGTAATGCAACTCTCACTCAACGTGACATAAAAATAACTTGACACACAGGTTTCCTTGCGTTTTTTGAACAAGTGAAGTTTGGATGCAAAGAAGTCGTTTTAGACGTGTTTTTGAATTAAAAAGCTGAAAAGAAGTCAAAGACATGATTAGGGTGAAAAGCAGTTTAAAAGGGCTCTAAACTCCATCTATTCATCCATTTGAAATGGTTGAAAACTGCTGTTCTTAGTGTGATAGTAGACCAAACACGTTCAACAATGCTACTCTCACTCAACGTGACATAAAAATGACTTGACACACACTGTTCTATTAGTGCATTTTCAATTGAAGTTTCGCGTGCAAAGAAGTCGTTTTAGACGTGTTTTTGAATTAAAAAGCTGAAAAGAAGTCAAACACATGATTAGGGTAAAAAAGCAGTTTAAAAGGGCTCTAAAATCCATCTATTCATCCATTTGAAATGGTTGAAAACTGCTGTTCTTAGTGCAATAGTAGACCAAACACGTTCAACAATGCTACTCTCACTCAACGTGACATAAAAATGACCTGACACACACTGTTCCGTTAGTGAATTTTCTGAACAAGTGAAGTTTCACGTGCAAAGAAGTCGTTTTAGACGTGTTTTTGAATAAAACAGCTGAAAATATGTCAAACACATGATTAGGGTGAAAAGAAGAGTTTCTACAATGATATTGTTAATAAAAGTGAGAGGTTTCCAATTATTTGTTAAAACAAGTTACCTCCTAGCTAAAAAGTCTTTTGGAGTTCTTTTGTACTCATCCATTCAAGTGAATTAAAACTGCTGTTCTTAATGTGATATCAGACCAAATACGTTCAGTAATGCAACTCTCACTCAACGTGACATAAAAATGACCTGACACACTGTTCCATTAGTGAAAAAGTGAACAATCTATGTTTCAATGCAAAGAAGTCGTTTTAGACGTGTTTTTGAATTAAAAAGCTGAAAAGAAAAACACATGATTAGGGTGAAAAGCAGTTTAAAATGGCTCTAAAATCCATCTATTCATCCATTTGAAATGGTTGAAAACTGCTGTTCTTAGTGCGATAGTAGACCAAACACGTTCAACAATGCTACTCTCACTCAACATGACATAAAAATGACCTGACACACAGTGTTCCGTTAGTGAATTTTCTGAACAAGTGAAGTTTCACGTGCAAAGAAGTCGTTTTAGACGTGTTTTTGAATAAAACAGCTGAAAATATGTCAAACACATGATTAGGGTGAAAAGAAGAGTTTCTACAATGATATTGTTAATAAAAGTGAGAGGTTTCCAATTATTTGTTAAAACAAGTTACCTCCTAGCTAAAAAGTCTTTTGGAGTTCTTTTGTACTCATCCATTTAAGGGAATTAAAACTGCTGTTCTTAATGTGATATCAGACCAAATACGTTCAGTAATGCAACTCTCACTCAACGTGACATAAAAATAACTTGACACACAGGTTTCCTTGCGTTTTTTGAACAAGTGAAGTTTGGATGCAAAGAAGTCGTTTTAGACGTGTTTTTGAATTAAAAAGCTGAAAAGAAGTCAAAGACATGATTAGGGTGAAAAGCAGTTTAAAAGGGCTCTAAACTCCATCTATTCATCCATTTGAAATGGTTGAAAACTGCTGTTCTTAGTGTGATAGTAGACCAAACACGTTCAACAATGCTACTCTCACTCAACGTGACATAAAAATGACTTGACACACACTGTTCTATTAGTGCATTTTCAATTGAAGTTTCGCGTGCAAAGAAGTCGTTTTAGACGTGTTTTTGAATTAAAAAGCTGAAAAGAAGAACACATGATTAGGGTGAAAAGCAGTTTAAAATGGCTCTAAAATCCATCTATTCATCCATTTGAAATGGTTGAAAACTGCTGTTCTTAGTGCGATAGTAGACCAAACACGTTCAACAATGCTACTCTCACTCAACGTGACATAAAAATGACCTGACACACACTGTTCCGTTAGTGAATTTTCTGAACAAGTGAAGTTTCACGTGCAAAGAAGTCGTTTTAGACGTGTTTTTGAATAAAACAGCTGAAAATATGTCAAACACATGATTAGGGTGAAAAGAAGAGTTTCTACAATGATATTGTTAATAAAAGTGAGAGGTTTCCAATTATTTGTTAAAACAAGTTACCTCCTAGCTAAAAAGTCTTTTGGAGTTCTTTTGTACTCATCCATTTAAGGGAATTAAAACTGCTGTTCTTAATGTGATATCAGACCAAATACGTTCAGTAATGCAACTCTCACTCAACGTGACATAAAAATAACTTGACACACAGGTTTCCTTGCGTTTTTTGAACAAGTGAAGTTTGGATGCAAAGAAGTCGTTTTAGACGTGTTTTTGAATTAAAAAGCTGAAAAGAAGTCAAAGACATGATTAGGGTGAAAAGCAGTTTAAAAGGGCTCTAAACTCCATCTATTCATCCATTTGAAATGGTTGAAAACTGCTGTTCTTAGTGTGATAGTAGACCAAACACGTTCAACAATGCTACTCTCACTCAACGTGACATAAAAATGACTTGACACACACTGTTCTATTAGTGCATTTTCAATTGAAGTTTCGCGTGCAAAGAAGTCGTTTTAGACGTGTTTTTGAATTAAAAAGCTGAAAAGAAGTCAAACACATGATTAGGGTAAAAAAGCAGTTTAAAAGGGCTCTAAAATCCATCTATTCATCCATTTGAAATGGTTGAAAACTGCTGTTCTTAGTGCAATAGTAGACCAAACACGTTCAACAATGCTACTCTCACTCAACGTGACATAAAAATGACCTGACACACACTGTTCCGTTAGTGAATTTTCTGAACAAGTGAAGTTTCACGTGCAAAGAAGTCGTTTTAGACGTGTTTTTGAATAAAACAGCTGAAAATATGTCAAACACATGATTAGGGTGAAAAGAAGAGTTTCTACAATGATATTGTTAATAAAAGTGAGAGGTTTCCAATTATTTGTTAAAACAAGTTACCTCCTAGCTAAAAAGTCTTTTGGAGTTCTTTTGTACTCATCCATTCAAGTGAATTAAAACTGCTGTTCTTAATGTGATATCAGACCAAATACGTTCAGTAATGCAACTCTCACTCAACGTGACATAAAAATAACTTGACACACAGGTTTCCTTGCGTTTTTTGAACAAGTGAAGTTTGGATGCAAAGAAGTCGTTTTAGACGTGTTTTTGAATTAAAAAGCTGAAAAGAAGTCAAAGACATGATTAGGGTGAAAAGCAGTTTAAAAGGGCTCTAAACTCCATCTATTCATCCATTTGAAATGGTTGAAAACTGCTGTTCTTAGTGTGATAGTAGACCAAACACGTTCAACAATGCTACTCTCACTCAACGTGACATAAAAATGACTTGACACACACTGTTCTATTAGTGCATTTTCAATTGAAGTTTCGCGTGCAAAGAAGTCGTTTTAGACGTGTTTTTGAATTAAAAAGCTGAAAAGAAGTCAAACACATGATTAGGGTAAAAAAGCAGTTTAAAAGGGCTCTAAAATCCATCTATTCATCCATTTGAAATGGTTGAAAACTGCTGTTCTTAGTGCAATAGTAGACCAAACACGTTCAACAATGCTACTCTCACTCAACGTGACATAAAAATGACCTGACACACACTGTTCCGTTAGTGAATTTTCTGAACAAGTGAAGTTTCACGTGCAAAGAAGTCGTTTTAGACGTGTTTTTGAATAAAACAGCTGAAAATATGTCAAACACATGATTAGGGTGAAAAGAAGAGTTTCTACAATGATATTGTTAATAAAAGTGAGAGGTTTCCAATTATTTGTTAAAACAAGTTACCTCCTAGCTAAAAAGTCTTTTGGAGTTCTTTTGTACTCATCCATTCAAGTGAATTAAAACTGCTGTTCTTAATGTGATATCAGACCAAATACGTTCAGTAATGCAACTCTCACTCAACGTGACATAAAAATGACCTGACACACTGTTCCATTAGTGAAAAAGTGAACAATCTATGTTTCAATGCAAAGAAGTCGTTTTAGACGTGTTTTTGAATTAAAAAGCTGAAAAGAAAAACACATGATTAGGGTGAAAAGCAGTTTAAAATGGCTCTAAAATCCATCTATTCATCCATTTGAAATGGTTGAAAACTGCTGTTCTTAGTGCGATAGTAGACCAAACACGTTCAACAATGCTACTCTCACTCAACATGACATAAAAATGACCTGACACACACTGTTCCGTTAGTGAATTTTCTGAACAAGTGAAGTTTCACGTGCAAAGAAGTCGTTTTAGACGTGTTTTTGAATAAAACAGCTGAAAATATGTCAAACACATGATTAGGGTGAAAAGAAGAGTTTCTACAATGATATTGTTAATAAAAGTGAGAGGTTTCCAATTATTTGTTAAAACAAGTTACCTCCTAGCTAAAAAGTCTTTTGGAGTTCTTTTGTACTCATCCATTTAAGGGAATTAAAACTGCTGTTCTTAATGTGATATCAGACCAAATACGTTCAGTAATGCAACTCTCACTCAACGTGACATAAAAATAACTTGACACACAGGTTTCCTTGCGTTTTTTGAACAAGTGAAGTTTGGATGCAAAGAAGTCGTTTTAGACGTGTTTTTGAATTAAAAAGCTGAAAAGAAGTCAAAGACATGATTAGGGTGAAAAGCAGTTTAAAAGGGCTCTAAACTCCATCTATTCATCCATTTGAAATGGTTGAAAACTGCTGTTCTTAGTGTGATAGTAGACCAAACACGTTCAACAATGCTACTCTCACTCAACGTGACATAAAAATGACTTGACACACACTGTTCTATTAGTGCATTTTCAATTGAAGTTTCGCGTGCAAAGAAGTCGTTTTAGACGTGTTTTTGAATTAAAAAGCTGAAAAGAAGAACACATGATTAGGGTGAAAAGCAGTTTAAAATGGCTCTAAAATCCATCTATTCATCCATTTGAAATGGTTGAAAACTGCTGTTCTTAGTGCGATAGTAGACCAAACACGTTCAACAATGCTACTCTCACTCAACGTGACATAAAAATGACCTGACACACACTGTTCCGTTAGTGAATTTTCTGAACAAGTGAAGTTTCACGTGCAAAGAAGTCGTTTTAGACGTGTTTTTGAATAAAACAGCTGAAAATATGTCAAACACATGATTAGGGTGAAAAGAAGAGTTTCTACAATGATATTGTTAATAAAAGTGAGAGGTTTCCAATTATTTGTTAAAACAAGTTACCTCCTAGCTAAAAAGTCTTTTGGAGTTCTTTTGTACTCATCCATTTAAGGGAATTAAAACTGCTGTTCTTAATGTGATATCAGACCAAATACGTTCAGTAATGCAACTCTCACTCAACGTGACATAAAAATAACTTGACACACAGGTTTCCTTGCGTTTTTTGAACAAGTGAAGTTTGGATGCAAAGAAGTCGTTTTAGACGTGTTTTTGAATTAAAAAGCTGAAAAGAAGTCAAACACATGATTAGGGTGAAAAGCAGTTTAAAAGGGCTCTAAACTCCATCTATTCATCCATTTGAAATGGTTGAAAACTGCTGTTCTTAGTGTGATAGTAGACCAAACACGTTCAACAATGCTACTCTCACTCAACGTGACATAAAAATGACTTGACACACACTGTTCTATTAGTGCATTTTCAATTGAAGTTTCGCGTGCAAAGAAGTCGTTTTAGACGTGTTTTTGAATTAAAAAGCTGAAAAGAAGAACACATGATTAGGGTGAAAAGCAGTTTAAAATGGCTCTAAAATCCATCTATTCATCCATTTGAAATGGTTGAAAACTGCTGTTCTTAGTGCGATAGTAGACCAAACACGTTCAACAATGCTACTCTCACTCAACGTGACATAAAAATGACCTGACACACACTGTTCCGTTAGTGAATTTTCTGAACAAGTGAAGTTTCACGTGCAAAGAAGTCGTTTTAGACGTGTTTTTGAATAAAACAGCTGAAAATATGTCAAACACATGATTAGGGTGAAAAGAAGAGTTTCTACAATGATATTGTTAATAAAAGTGAGAGGTTTCCAATTATTTGTTAAAACAAGTTACCTCCTAGCTAAAAAGTCTTTTGGAGTTCTTTTGTACTCATCCATTCAAGTGAATTAAAACTGCTGTTCTTAATGTGATATCAGACCAAATACGTTCAGTAATGCAACTCTCACTCAACGTGACATAAAAATGACCTGACACACTGTTCCATTAGTGAAAAAGTGAACAATCTATGTTTCAATGCAAAGAAGTCGTTTTAGACGTGTTTTTGAATTAAAAAGCTGAAAAGAAAAACACATGATTAGGGTGAAAAGCAGTTTAAAATGGCTCTAAAATCCATCTATTCATCCATTTGAAATGGTTGAAAACTGCTGTTCTTAGTGCGATAGTAGACCAAACACGTTCAACAATGCTACTCTCACTCAACATGACATAAAAATGACCTGACACACACTGTTCCGTTAGTGAATTTTCTGAACAAGTGAAGTTTCACGTGCAAAGAAGTCGTTTTAGACGTGTTTTTGAATAAAACAGCTGAAAATATGTCAAACACATGATTAGGGTGAAAAGAAGAGTTTCTACAATGATATTGTTAATAAAAGTGAGAGGTTTCCAATTATTTGTTAAAACAAGTTACCTCCTAGCTAAAAAGTCTTTTGGAGTTCTTTTGTACTCATCCATTTAAGGGAATTAAAACTGCTGTTCTTAATGTGATATCAGACCAAATACGTTCAGTAATGCAACTCTCACTCAACGTGACATAAAAATAACTTGACACACAGGTTTCCTTGCGTTTTTTGAACAAGTGAAGTTTGGATGCAAAGAAGTCGTTTTAGACGTGTTTTTGAATTAAAAAGCTGAAAAGAAGTCAAAGACATGATTAGGGTGAAAAGCAGTTTAAAAGGGCTCTAAACTCCATCTATTCATCCATTTGAAATGGTTGAAAACTGCTGTTCTTAGTGTGATAGTAGACCAAACACGTTCAACAATGCTACTCTCACTCAACGTGACATAAAAATGACTTGACACACACTGTTCTATTTGTGCATTTTCAATTGAAGTTTCGCGTGCAAAGAAGTCGTTTTAGACGTGTTTTTGAATTAAAAAGCTGAAAAGAAGAACACATGATTAGGGTGAAAAGCAGTTTAAAATGGCTCTAAAATCCATCTATTCATCCATTTGAAATGGTTGAAAACTGCTGTTCTTAGTGCGATAGTAGACCAAACACGTTCAACAATGCTACTCTCACTCAACGTGACATAAAAATGACCTGACACACACTGTTCCGTTAGTGAATTTTCTGAACAAGTGAAGTTTCACGTGCAAAGAAGTCGTTTTAGACGTGTTTTTGAATAAAACAGCTGAAAATATGTCAAACACATGATTAGGGTGAAAAGAAGAGTTTCTACAATGATATTGTTAATAAAAGTGAGAGGTTTCCAATTATTTGTTAAAACAAGTTACCTCCTAGCTAAAAAGTCTTTTGGAGTTCTTTTGTACTCATCCATTTAAGGGAATTAAAACTGCTGTTCTTAATGTGATATCAGACCAAATACGTTCAGTAATGCAACTCTCACTCAACGTGACATAAAAATAACTTGACACACAGGTTTCCTTGCGTTTTTTGAACAAGTGAAGTTTGGATGCAAAGAAGTCGTTTTAGACGTGTTTTTGAATTAAAAAGCTGAAAAGAAGTCAAAGACATGATTAGGGTGAAAAGCAGTTTAAAAGGGCTCTAAACTCCATCTATTCATCCATTTGAAATGGTTGAAAACTGCTGTTCTTAGTGTGATAGTAGACCAAACACGTTCAACAATGCTACTCTCACTCAACGTGACATAAAAATGACTTGACACACACTGTTCTATTTGTGCATTTTCAATTGAAGTTTCGCGTGCAAAGAAGTCGTTTTAGACGTGTTTTTGAATTAAAAAGCTGAAAAGAAGAACACATGATTAGGGTGAAAAGCAGTTTAAAATGGCTCTAAAATCCATCTATTCATCCATTTGAAATGGTTGAAAACTGCTGTTCTTAGTGCGATAGTAGACCAAACACGTTCAACAATGCTACTCTCACTCAACGTGACATAAAAATGACCTGACACACACTGTTCCGTTAGTGAATTTTCTGAACAAGTGAAGTTTCACGTGCAAAGAAGTCGTTTTAGACGTGTTTTTGAATAAAACAGCTGAAAATATGTCAAACACATGATTAGGGTGAAAAGAAGAGTTTCTACAATGATATTGTTAATAAAAGTGAGAGGTTTCCAATTATTTGTTAAAACAAGTTACCTCCTAGCTAAAAAGTCTTTTGGAGTTCTTTTGTACTCATCCATTTAAGGGAATTAAAACTGCTGTTCTTAATGTGATATCAGACCAAATACGTTCAGTAATGCAACTCTCACTCAACGTGACATAAAAATAACTTGACACACAGGTTTCCTTGCGTTTTTTGAACAAGTGAAGTTTGGATGCAAAGAAGTCGTTTTAGACGTGTTTTTGAATTAAAAAGCTGAAAAGAAGTCAAAGACATGATTAGGGTGAAAAGCAGTTTAAAAGGGCTCTAAACTCCATCTATTCATCCATTTGAAATGGTTGAAAACTGCTGTTCTTAGTGTGATAGTAGACCAAACACGTTCAACAATGCTACTCTCACTCAACGTGACATAAAAATGACTTGACACACACTGTTCTATTAGTGCATTTTCAATTGAAGTTTCGCGTGCAAAGAAGTCGTTTTAGACGTGTTTTTGAATTAAAAAGCTGAAAAGAAGTCAAACACATGATTAGGGTAAAAAAGCAGTTTAAAAGGGCTCTAAAATCCATCTATTCATCCATTTGAAATGGTTGAAAACTGCTGTTCTTAGTGCGATAGTAGACCAAACACGTTCAACAATGCTACTCTCACTCAACGTGACATAAAAATGACCTGACACACACTGTTCCGTTAGTGAATTTTCTGAACAAGTGAAGTTTCACGTGCAAAGAAGTCGTTTTAGACGTGTTTTTGAATAAAACAGCTGAAAATATGTCAAACACATGATTAGGGTGAAAAGAAGAGTTTCTACAATGATATTGTTAATAAAAGTGAGAGGTTTCCAATTATTTGTTAAAACAAGTTACCTCCTAGCTAAAAAGTCTTTTGGAGTTCTTTTGTACTCATCCATTCAAGTGAATTAAAACTGCTGTTCTTAATGTGATATCAGACCAAATACGTTCAGTAATGCAACTCTCACTCAACGTGACATAAAAATGACCTGACACACTGTTCCATTAGTGAAAAAGTGAACAATCTATGTTTCAATGCAAAGAAGTCGTTTTAGACGTGTTTTTGAATTAAAAAGCTGAAAAGAAAAACACATGATTAGGGTGAAAAGCAGTTTAAAATGGCTCTAAAATCCATCTATTCATCCATTTGAAATGGTTGAAAACTGCTGTTCTTAGTGCGATAGTAGACCAAACACGTTCAACAATGCTACTCTCACTCAACGTGACATAAAAATGACCTGACACACACTGTTCCATTAGTGAAAAAGTGAACAAGCTATGTTTCAATGCAAAGAAGTCGTTTTAGACGTGTTTTTGAATGAAAAAGCTGAAAAGAAGTCAAACACATGATTAGGGTGAAAAGAAGAGTTTCTACAATGATATTGTCAATAAAAGTGAGAGGTTTCCAATTATTTGTTAAAACAAGTTACCTCCTAGCTAAAAACTCTTTTGGAGTTCTTTTGTACTCATCCATTTAAGGGAATTACAACTGCTGTTCTTAATGTGATATCAGACCAAATACGTTCAGTAATGCAACTCTCACTCAACGTGACATAAAAATAACTTGACACACAGGTTTCCTTGCGTTTTTTGAACAAGTGAAGTTTCAATGCAAAGAAGTCGTTTTAGACGTGTTTTTGAATAAACCCGTTATAAAGAAGGTAGACTTTTTAACATGTGTTTAAACACCTGTGAGTGGGTGAAAAGCAGTCTAAAAGGTCTTCGACAATGATATTGTCAATAAAAGTAAGAGGTTTCCGTTATTTGTTAAAACAAGTGACCTCTTAGCTAAGAACAGTCTTTTGGGGTTATTTTGGACTCATCCAGCTGAAATGAGTGTAAATTGCTGTTCTTAACGTGATATCAGACCAAACACGTTCAACAATGCTACTCTCACTCAAAGTGACATAAAAATGACCCGACACACACTGTTCCATTAGTGAAAAAGTGAACAAGCTAAGTTTCAATGCAAAGAAGTCGTTTTAGACGTGTTTTTGAATTAAAAAGCTGAAAAGAAGAACACATGATTAGGGTTAAAAGCAGTTTAAAATGGCTCTAAAATCCATCTATTCATCCATTTGAAATGGTTGAAAACTGCTGTTCTTAGTGCGATAGTAGACCAAACACGTTCAACAATGCTACTCTCACTCAACGTGACATAAAAATGACCTGACACACACTGTTCCGTTAGTGAATTTTCTGAACAAGTGAAGTTTCACGTGCAAAGAAGTCGTTTTAGACGTGTTTTTGAATAAAACAGCTGAAAATATGTCAAACACATGATTAGGGTGAAAAGAAGAGTTTCTACAATGATATTGTTAATAAAAGTGAGAGGTTTCCAATTATTTGTTAAAACAAGTTACCTCCTAGCTAAAAAGTCTTTTGGAGTTCTTTTGTACTCATCCATTCAAGGGAATTAAAACTGCTGTTCTTAATGTGATATCAGACCAAATACGTTCAGTAATGCAACTCTCACTCAACGTGACATAAAAATAACTTGACACACAGGTTTCCTTGCGTTTTTTGAACAAGTGAAGTTTGGATGCAAAGAAGTCGTTTTAGACGTGTTTTTGAATGAAAAAGCTGAAAAGAAGTCAAAGACATGATTAGGGTGAAAAGCAGTTTAAAAGGGCTCTAAACTCCATCTATTCATCCATTTGAAATGGTTGAAAACTGCTGTTCTTAGTGTGATAGTAGACCAAACACGTTCAACAATGCTACTCTCACTCAACGTGACATAAAAATGACTTGACACACACTGTTCTATTAGTGCATTTTCAATTGAAGTTTCGCGTGCAAAGAAGTCGTTTTAGACTTGTTTTTGAATTAAAAAGCTGAAAAGAAGAACACATGATTAGGGTGAAAAGCAGTTTAAAATGGCTCTAAAATCCATCTATTCATCCATTTGAAATGGTTGAAAACTGCTGTTCTTAGTGCGATAGTAGACCAAACACGTTCAACAATGCTACTCTCACTCAACGTGACATAAAAATGACCTGACACACACTGTTCCGTTAGTGAATTTTCTGAACAAGTGAAGTTTCACGTGCAAAGAAGTCGTTTTAGACGTGTTTTTGAATAAAACAGCTGAAAATATGTCAAACACATGATTAGGGTGAAAAGAAGAGTTTCTACAATGATATTGTTAATAAAAGTGAGAGGTTTCCAATTATTTGTTAAAACAAGTTACCTCCTAGCTAAAAAGTCTTTTGGAGTTCTTTTGTACTCATCCATTTAAGGGAATTAAAACTGCTGTTCTTAATGTGATATCAGACCAAATACGTTCAGTAATGCAACTCTCACTCAACGTGACATAAAAATAACTTGACACACAGGTTTCCTTGCGTTTTTTGAACAAGTGAAGTTTGGATGCAAAGAAGTCGTTTTAGACGTGTTTTTGAATTAAAAAGCTGAAAAGAAGTCAAAGACATGATTAGGGTGAAAAGCAGTTTAAAAGGGCTCTAAACTCCATCTATTCATCCATTTGAAATGGTTGAAAACTGCTGTTCTTAGTGTGATAGTAGACCAAACACGTTCAACAATGCTACTCTCACTCAACGTGACATAAAAATGACTTGACACACACTGTTCTATTAGTGCATTTTCAATTGAAGTTTCGCGTGCAAAGAAGTCGTTTTAGACGTGTTTTTGAATTAAAAAGCTGAAAAGAAGTCAAACACATGATTAGGGTAAAAAAGCAGTTTAAAAGGGCTCTAAAATCCATCTATTCATCCATTTGAAATGGTTGAAAACTGCTGTTCTTAGTGCAATAGTAGACCAAACACGTTCAACAATGCTACTCTCACTCAACGTGACATAAAAATGACCTGACACACACTGTTCCGTTAGTGAATTTTCTGAACAAGTGAAGTTTCACGTGCAAAGAAGTCGTTTTAGACGTGTTTTTGAATAAAACAGCTGAAAATATGTCAAACACATGATTAGGGTGAAAAGAAGAGTTTCTACAATGATATTGTTAATAAAAGTGAGAGGTTTCCAATTATTTGTTAAAACAAGTTACCTCCTAGCTAAAAAGTCTTTTGGAGTTCTTTTGTACTCATCCATTCAAGTGAATTAAAACTGCTGTTCTTAATGTGATATCAGACCAAATACGTTCAGTAATGCAACTCTCACTCAACGTGACATAAAAATGACCTGACACACTGTTCCATTAGTGAAAAAGTGAACAATCTATGTTTCAATGCAAAGAAGTCGTTTTAGACGTGTTTTTGAATTAAAAAGCTGAAAAGAAAAACACATGATTAGGGTGAAAAGCAGTTTAAAATGGCTCTAAAATCCATCTATTCATCCATTTGAAATGGTTGAAAACTGCTGTTCTTAGTGCAATAGTAGACCAAACACGTTCAACAATGCTACTCTCACTCAACATGACATAAAAATGACCTGACACACACTGTTCCGTTAGTGAATTTTCTGAACAAGTGAAGTTTCACGTGCAAAGAAGTCGTTTTAGACGTGTTTTTGAATAAAACAGCTGAAAATATGTCAAACACATGATTAGGGTGAAAAGAAGAGTTTCTACAATGATATTGTTAATAAAAGTGAGAGGTTTCCAATTATTTGTTAAAACAAGTTACCTCCTAGCTAAAAAGTCTTTTGGAGTTCTTTTGTACTCATCCATTTAAGGGAATTAAAACTGCTGTTCTTAATGTGATATCAGACCAAATACGTTCAGTAATGCAACTCTCACTCAACGTGACATAAAAATAACTTGACACACAGGTTTCCTTGCGTTTTTTGAACAAGTGAAGTTTGGATGCAAAGAAGTCGTTTTAGACGTGTTTTTGAATTAAAAAGCTGAAAAGAAGTCAAAGACATGATTAGGGTGAAAAGCAGTTTAAAAGGGCTCTAAACTCCATCTATTCATCCATTTGAAATGGTTGAAAACTGCTGTTCTTAGTGTGATAGTAGACCAAACACGTTCAACAATGCTACTCTCACTCAACGTGACATAAAAATGACTTGACACACACTGTTCTATTAGTGCATTTTCAATTGAAGTTTCGCGTGCAAAGAAGTCGTTTTAGACGTGTTTTTGAATTAAAAAGCTGAAAAGAAGTCAAACACATGATTAGGGTAAAAAAGCAGTTTAAAAGGGCTCTAAAATCCATCTATTCATCCATTTGAAATGGTTGAAAACTGCTGTTCTTAGTGCAATAGTAGACCAAACACGTTCAACAATGCTACTCTCACTCAACGTGACATAAAAATGACCTGACACACACTGTTCCGTTAGTGAATTTTCTGAACAAGTGAAGTTTCACGTGCAAAGAAGTCGTTTTAGACGTGTTTTTGAATAAAACAGCTGAAAATATGTCAAACACATGATTAGGGTGAAAAGAAGAGTTTCTACAATGATATTGTTAATAAAAGTGAGAGGTTTCCAATTATTTGTTAAAACAAGTTACCTCCTAGCTAAAAAGTCTTTTGGAGTTCTTTTGTACTCATCCATTCAAGTGAATTAAAACTGCTGTTCTTAATGTGATATCAGACCAAATACGTTCAGTAATGCAACTCTCACTCAACGTGACATAAAAATGACCTGACACACTGTTCCATTAGTGAAAAAGTGAACAATCTATGTTTCAATGCAAAGAAGTCGTTTTAGACGTGTTTTTGAATTAAAAAGCTGAAAAGAAAAACACATGATTAGGGTGAAAAGCAGTTTAAAATGGCTCTAAAATCCATCTATTCATCCATTTGAAATGGTTGAAAACTGCTGTTCTTAGTGCGATAGTAGACCAAACACGTTCAACAATGCTACTCTCACTCAACATGACATAAAAATGACCTGACACACACTGTTGCGTTAGTGAATTTTCTGAACAAGTGAAGTTTCACGTGCAAAGAAGTCGTTTTAGACGTGTTTTTGAATAAAACAGCTGAAAATATGTCAAACACATGATTAGGGTGAAAAGCAGTTTAAAAGGGCTCTAAACTCCATCTATTCATCCATTTGAAATGGTTGAAAACTGCTGTTCTTAGTGTGATAGTAGACCAAACACGTTCAACAATGCTACTCTCACTCAACGTGACATAAAAATGACTTGACACACACTGTTCTATTAGTGCATTTTCAATTGAAGTTTCGCGTGCAAAGAAGTCGTTTTAGACTTGTTTTTGAATTAAAAAGCTGAAAAGAAGAACACATGATTAGGGTGAAAAGCAGTTTAAAATGGCTCTAAAATCCATCTATTCATCCATTTGAAATGGTTGAAAACTGCTGTTCTTAGTGCGATAGTAGACCAAACACGTTCAACAATGCTACTCTCACTCAACGTGACATAAAAATGACCTGACACACACTGTTCCGTTAGTGAATTTTCTGAACAAGTGAAGTTTCACGTGCAAAGAAGTCGTTTTAGACGTGTTTTTGAATAAAACAGCTGAAAATATGTCAAACACATGATTAGGGTGAAAAGAAGAGTTTCTACAATGATATTGTTAATAAAAGTGAGAGGTTTCCAATTATTTGTTAAAACAAGTTACCTCCTAGCTAAAAAGTCTTTTGGAGTTCTTTTGTACTCATCCATTTAAGGGAATTAAAACTGCTGTTCTTAATGTGATATCAGACCAAATACGTTCAGTAATGCAACTCTCACTCAACGTGACATAAAAATAACTTGACACACAGGTTTCCTTGCGTTTTTTGAACAAGTGAAGTTTGGATGCAAAGAAGTCGTTTTAGACGTGTTTTTGAATTAAAAAGCTGAAAAGAAGTCAAAGACATGATTAGGGTGAAAAGCAGTTTAAAAGGGCTCTAAACTCCATCTATTCATCCATTTGAAATGGTTGAAAACTGCTGTTCTTAGTGTGATAGTAGACCAAACACGTTCAACAATGCTACTCTCACTCAACGTGACATAAAAATGACTTGACACACACTGTTCTATTAGTGCATTTTCAATTGAAGTTTCGCGTGCAAAGAAGTCGTTTTAGACGTGTTTTTGAATTAAAAAGCTGAAAAGAAGTCAAACACATGATTAGGGTAAAAAAGCAGTTTAAAAGGGCTCTAAAATCCATCTATTCATCCATTTGAAATGGTTGAAAACTGCTGTTCTTAGTGCAATAGTAGACCAAACACGTTCAACAATGCTACTCTCACTCAACGTGACATAAAAATGACCTGACACACACTGTTCCGTTAGTGAATTTTCTGAACAAGTGAAGTTTCACGTGCAAAGAAGTCGTTTTAGACGTGTTTTTGAATAAAACAGCTGAAAATATGTCAAACACATGATTAGGGTGAAAAGAAGAGTTTCTACAATGATATTGTTAATAAAAGTGAGAGGTTTCCAATTATTTGTTAAAACAAGTTACCTCCTAGCTAAAAAGTCTTTTGGAGTTCTTTTGTACTCATCCATTTAAGGGAATTAAAACTGCTGTTCTTAATGTGATATCAGACCAAATACGTTCAGTAATGCAACTCTCACTCAACGTGACATAAAAATAACTTGACACACAGGTTTCCTTGCGTTTTTTGAACAAGTGAAGTTTGGATGCAAAGAAGTCGTTTTAGACGTGTTTTTGAATTAAAAAGCTGAAAAGAAGTCAAAGACATGATTAGGGTGAAAAGCAGTTTAAAAGGGCTCTAAACTCCATCTATTCATCCATTTGAAATGGTTGAAAACTGCTGTTCTTAGTGTGATAGTAGACCAAACACGTTCAACAATGCTACTCTCACTCAACGTGACATAAAAATGACTTGACACACACTGTTCTATTAGTGCATTTTCAATTGAAGTTTCGCGTGCAAAGAAGTCGTTTTAGACGTGTTTTTGAATTAAAAAGCTGAAAAGAAGAACACATGATTAGGGTGAAAAGCAGTTTAAAATGGCTCTAAAATCCATCTATTCATCCATTTGAAATGGTTGAAAACTGCTGTTCTTAGTGCGATAGTAGACCAAACACGTTCAACAATGCTACTCTCACTCAAAGTGACATAAAAATGACCTGACACACACTGTTCCGTTAGTGAATTTTCTGAACAAGTGAAGTTTCACGTGCAAAGAAGTCGTTTTAGACGTGTTTTTGAATAAAACAGCTGAAAATATGTCAAACACATGATTAGGGTGAAAAGAAGAGTTTTTACAATGATATTGTTAATAAAAGTGAGAGGTTTCCAATTATTTGTTAAAACAAGTTACCTCCTAGCTAAAAAGTCTTTTGGAGTTCTTTTGTACTCATCCATTTAAGGGAATTAAAACTGCTGTTCTTAATGTGATATCAGACCAAATACGTTCAGTAATGCAACTCTCACTCAACGTGACATAAAAATAACTTGACACACAGGTTTCCTTGCGTTTTTTGAACAAGTGAAGTTTGGATGCAAAGAAGTCGTTTTAGACGTGTTTTTGAATTAAAAAGCTGAAAAGAAGTCAAAGACATGATTAGGGTGAAAAGCAGTTTAAAAGGGCTCTAAACTCCATCTATTCATCCATTTGAAATGGTTGAAAACTGCTGTTCTTAGTGTGATAGTAGACCAAACACGTTCAACAATGCTACTCTCACTCAACGTGACATAAAAATGACTTGACACACACTGTTCTATTAGTGCATTTTCAATTGAAGTTTCGCGTGCAAAGAAGTTGTTTTAGACGTGTTTTTGAATTAAAAAGCTGAAAAGAAGAACACATGATTAGGGTGAAAAGCAGTTTAAAATGGCTCTAAAATCCATCTATTCATCCATTTGAAATGGTTGAAAACTGCTGTTCTTAGTGCGATAGTAGACCAAACACGTTCAACAATGCTACTCTCACTCAACGTGACATAAAAATGACCTGACACACACTGTTCCGTTAGTGAATTTTCTGAACAAGTGAAGTTTCGCGTGCAAAGAAGTCGTTTTAGACGTGTTTTTGAATGAAAAAGCTGAAAAGAAGTCAAACACATGATTAGGGTAAAAAAGCAGTTTAAAAGGGCTCTAAAATCCATCTATTCATCCATTTGAAATGGTTGAAAACTGCTGTTCTTAGTGCAATAGTAGACCAAACACGTTCAACAATGCTACTCTCACTCAACGTGACATAAAAATGACCTGACACACACTGTTCCGTTAGTGAATTTTCTGAACAAGTGAAGTTTCACGTGCAAAGAAGTCGTTTTAGACGTGTTTTTGAATAAAACAGCTGAAAATATGTCAAACACATGATTAGGGTGAAAAGAAGAGTTTCTACAATGATATTGTTAATAAAAGTGAGAGGTTTCCAATTATTTGTTAAAACAAGTTACCTCCTAGCTAAAAACTCTTTTGGAGTTCTTTTGTACTCATCCATTTAAGGGAATTAAAACTGCTGTTCTTAATGTGATATCAGACCAAATACGTTCAGTAATGCAACTCTCACTCAACGTGACATAAAAATAACTTGACACACAGGTTTCCTTGCGTTTTTTGAACAAGTGAAGTTTGGATGCAAAGAAGTCGTTTTAGACGTGTTTTTGAATTAAAAAGCTGAAAAGAAGTCAAAGACATGATTAGGGTGAAAAGCAGTTTAAAAGGGCTCTAAACTCCATCTATTCATCCATTTGAAATGGTTGAAAACTGCTGTTCTTAGTGTGATAGTAGACCAAACACGTTCAACAATGCTACTCTCACTCAACGTGACATAAAAATGACTTGACACACACTGTTCTATTAGTGCATTTTCAATTGAAGTTTCGCGTGCAAAGAAGTCGTTTTAGACGTGTTTTTGAATTAAAAAGCTGAAAAGAAGTCAAACACATGATTAGGGTAAAAAAGCAGTTTAAAAGGGCTCTAAAATCCATCTATTCATCCATTTGAAATGGTTGAAAACTGCTGTTCTTAGTGCAATAGTAGACCAAACACGTTCAACAATGCTACTCTCACTCAACGTGACATAAAAATGACCTGACACACACTGTTCCGTTAGTGAATTTTCTGAACAAGTGAAGTTTCACGTGCAAAGAAGTCGTTTTAGACGTGTTTTTGAATAAAACAGTTGAAAATATGTCAAACACATGATTAGGGTGAAAAGAAGAGTTTCTACAATGATATTGTTAATAAAAGTGAGAGGTTTCCAATTATTTGTTAAAACAAGTTACCTCCTAGCTAAAAAGTCTTTTGGAGTTCTTTTGTACTCATCCATTCAAGTGAATTAAAACTGCTGTTCTTAATGTGATATCAGACCAAATACGTTCAGTAATGCAACTCTCACTCAACGTGACATAAAAATGACCTGACACACTGTTCCATTAGTGAAAAAGTGAACAATCTATGTTTCAATGCAAAGAAGTCGTTTTAGACGTGTTTTTGAATTAAAAAGCTGAAAAGAAAAACACATGATTAGGGTGAAAAGCAGTTTAAAATGGCTCTAAAATCCATCTATTCATCCATTTGAAATGGTTGAAAACTGCTGTTCTTAGTGCGATAGTAGACCAAACACGTTCAACAATGCTACTCTCACTCAACATGACATAAAAATGACCTGACACACACTGTTCCGTTAGTGAATTTTCTGAACAAGTGAAGTTTCACGTGCAAAGAAGTCGTTTTAGACGTGTTTTTGAATAAAACAGCTGAAAATATGTCAAACACATGATTAGGGTGAAAAGAAGAGTTTCTACAATGATATTGTTAATAAAAGTGAGAGGTTTCCAATTATTTGTTAAAACAAGTTACCTCCTAGCTAAAAAGTCTTTTGGAGTTCTTTTGTACTCATCCATTTAAGGGAATTAAAACTGCTGTTCTTAATGTGATATCAGACCAAATACGTTCAGTAATGCAACTCTCACTCAACGTGACATAAAAATAACTTGACACACAGGTTTCCTTGCGTTTTTTGAACAAGTGAAGTTTGGATGCAAAGAAGTCGTTTTAGACGTGTTTTTGAATTAAAAAGCTGAAAAGAAGTCAAAGACATGATTAGGGTGAAAAGCAGTTTAAAAGGGCTCTAAACTCCATCTATTCATCCATTTGAAATGGTTGAAAACTGCTGTTCTTAGTGTGATAGTAGACCAAACACGTTCAACAATGCTACTCTCACTCAACGTGACATAAAAATGACTTGACACACACTGTTCTATTAGTGCATTTTCAATTGAAGTTTCGCGTGCAAAGAAGTCGTTTTAGACGTGTTTTTGAATTAAAAAGCTGAAAAGAAGAACACATGATTAGGGTGAAAAGCAGTTTAAAATGGCTCTAAAATCCATCTATTCATCCATTTGAAATGGTTGAAAACTGCTGCAGGTTTCCTTGCGTTTTTTGAACAAGTGAAGTTTCAATGCAAAGAAGTCGTTTTAGACGTGTTTTTGAATAAACCCGTTATAAAGAAGGTAGACTTTTTAACATGTGTTTAAACACCTGTGAGTGGGTGAAAAGCAGTCTAAAAGGTCTTCGACAATGATATTGTCAATAAAAGTAAGAGGTTTCCGTTATTTGTTAAAACAAGTGACCTCTTAGCTAAGAACAGTCTTTTGGGGTTATTTTGGACTCATCCAGCTGAAATGAGTGTAAATTGCTGTTCTTAACGTGATATCAGACCAAACACGTTCAACAATGCTACTCTCACTCAAAGTGACATAAAAATGACCCGACACACACTGTTCCATTAGTGAAAAAGTGAACAAGCTAAGTTTCAATGCAAAGAAGTCGTTTTAGACGTGTTTTTGAATTAAAAAGCTGAAAAGAAGAACACATGATTAGGGTGAAAAGCAGTTTAAAATGGCTCTAAAATCCATCTATTCATCCATTTGAAATGGTTGAAAACTGCTGTTCTTAGTGCGATAGTAGACCAAACACGTTCAACAATGCTACTCTCACTCAACGTGACATAAAAATGACCTGACACACACTGTTCCGTTAGTGAATTTTCTGAACAAGTGAAGTTTCACGTGCAAAGAAGTCGTTTTAGACGTGTTTTTGAATAAAACAGCTGAAAATATGTCAAACACATGATTAGGGTGAAAAGAAGAGTTTCTACAATGATATTGTTAATAAAAGTGAGAGGTTTCCAATTATTTGTTAAAACAAGTTACCTCCTAGCTAAAAAGTCTTTTGGAGTTCTTTTGTACTCATCCATTCAAGGGAATTAAAACTGCTGTTCTTAATGTGATATCAGACCAAATACGTTCAGTAATGCAACTCTCACTCAACGTGACATAAAAATAACTTGACACACAGGTTTCCTTGCGTTTTTTGAACAAGTGAAGTTTGGATGCAAAGAAGTCGTTTTAGACGTGTTTTTGAATTAAAAAGCTGAAAAGAAGAACACATGATTAGGGTGAAAAGCAGTTTAAAATGGCTCTAAACTCCATCTATTCATCCATTTGAAATGGTTGAAAACTGCTGTTCTTAGTGTGATAGTAGACCAAACACGTTCAACAATGCTACTCTCACTCAACGTGACATAAAAATGACTTGACACACACTGTTCTATTAGTGCATTTTCAATTGAAGTTTCGCGTGCAAAGAAGTCGTTTTAAACGTGTTTTTGAATTAAAAAGCTGAAAAGAAGAACACATGATTAGGGTGAAAAGCAGTTTAAAATGGCTCTAAAATCCATCTATTCATCCATTTGAAATGGTTGAAAACTGCTGTTCTTAGTGCGATAGTAGACCAAAAACGTTCAACAATGCTACTCTCACTCAACGTGACATAAAAATGACCTGACACACACTGTTCCACTAGTGAAAAAGTGAACAAGCTATGTTTCAATGCAAAGAAGTCGTTTTAGACGTGTTTTTGAATGAAAAAGCTGAAAAGAAGTCAAACACATGATTAGGGTGAAAAGAAGAGTTTCTACAATGATATTGTCAATAAAAGTGAGAGGTTTCCAATTATTTGTTAAAACAAGTTACCTCCTAGCTAAAAACTCTTTTGGAGTTCTTTTGTACTCATCCATTTAAGGGAATTACAACTGCTGTTCTTAATGTGATATCAGACCAAATACGTTCAGTAATGCAACTCTCACTCAACGTGACATAAAAATAACTTGACACACAGGTTTCCTTGCGTTTTTTGAACAAGTGAAGTTTCAATGCAAAGAAGTCGTTTTAGACGTGTTTTTGAATAAACCCGTTATAAAGAAGGTAGACTTTTTAACATGTGTTTAAACACCTGTGAGTGGGTGAAAAGCAGTCTAAAAGGTCTTCGACAATGATATTGTCAATAAAAGTAAGAGGTTTCCGTTATTTGTTAAAACAAGTGACCTCTTAGCTAAGAACAGTCTTTTGGGGTTATTTTGGACTCATCCAGCTGAAATGAGTGTAAATTGCTGTTCTTAACGTGATATCAGACCAAACACGTTCAACAATGCTACTCTCACTCAAAGTGACATAAAAATGACCCGACACACACTGTTCCATTAGTGAAAAAGTGAACAAGCTAAGTTTCAATGCAAAGAAGTCGTTTTAGACGTGTTTTTGAATTAAAAAGCTGAAAAGAAGAACACATGATTAGGGTGAAAAGCAGTTTAAAAGGGCTCTAAAATCCATCTATTCATCCATTTGAAATGGTTGAAAACTGCTGTTCTTAGTGTGATAGTAGACCAAACACGTTCAACAATGCTACTCTCACTCAACGTGACATAAAAATGACTTGACACACACTGTTCTATTAGTGCATTTTCAATTGAAGTTTCGCGTGCAAAGAAGTCGTTTTAGACGTGTTTTTGAATTAAAAAGCTGAAAAGAAGTCAAACACATGATTAGGGTAAAAAAGCAGTTTAAAAGGGCTCTAAAATCCATCTATTCATCCATTTGAAATGGTTGAAAACTGCTGTTCTTAGTGCAATAGTAGACCAAACACGTTCAACAATGCTACTCTCACTCAACGTGACATAAAAATGACCTGACACACACTGTTCCGTTAGTGAATTTTCTGAACAAGTGAAGTTTCACGTGCAAAGAAGTCGTTTTAGACGTGTTTTTGAATAAAACAGTTGAAAATATGTCAAACACATGATTAGGGTGAAAAGAAGAGTTTCTACAATGATATTGTTAATAAAAGTGAGAGGTTTCCAATTATTTGTTAAAACAAGTTACCTCCTAGCTAAAAAGTCTTTTGGAGTTCTTTTGTACTCATCCATTCAAGTGAATTAAAACTGCTGTTCTTAATGTGATATCAGACCAAATACGTTCAGTAATGCAACTCTCACTCAACGTGACATAAAAATGACCTGACACACTGTTCCATTAGTGAAAAAGTGAACAATCTATGTTTCAATGCAAAGAAGTCGTTTTAGACGTGTTTTTGAATTAAAAAGCTGAAAAGAAAAACACATGATTAGGGTGAAAAGCAGTTTAAAATGGCTCTAAAATCCATCTATTCATCCATTTGAAATGGTTGAAAACTGCTGTTCTTAGTGCGATAGTAGACCAAACACGTTCAACAATGCTACTCTCACTCAACATGACATAAAAATGACCTGACACACACTGTTCCGTTAGTGAATTTTCTGAACAAGTGAAGTTTCACGTGCAAAGAAGTCGTTTTAGACGTGTTTTTGAATAAAACAGCTGAAAATATGTCAAACACATGATTAGGGTGAAAAGAAGAGTTTCTACAATGATATTGTTAATAAAAGTGAGAGGTTTCCAATTATTTGTTAAAACAAGTTACCTCCTAGCTAAAAAGTCTTTTGGAGTTCTTTTGTACTCATCCATTTAAGGGAATTAAAACTGCTGTTCTTAATGTGATATCAGACCAAATACGTTCAGTAATGCAACTCTCACTCAACGTGACATAAAAATAACTTGACACACAGGTTTCCTTGCGTTTTTTGAACAAGTGAAGTTTGGATGCAAAGAAGTCGTTTTAGACGTGTTTTTGAATTAAAAAGCTGAAAAGAAGTCAAAGACATGATTAGGGTGAAAAGCAGTTTAAAAGGGCTCTAAACTCCATCTATTCATCCATTTGAAATGGTTGAAAACTGCTGTTCTTAGTGTGATAGTAGACCAAACACGTTCAACAATGCTACTCTCACTCAACGTGACATAAAAATGACTTGACACACACTGTTCTATTAGTGCATTTTCAATTGAAGTTTCGCGTGCAAAGAAGTCGTTTTAGACGTGTTTTTGAATTAAAAAGCTGAAAAGAAGAACACATGATTAGGGTGAAAAGCAGTTTAAAATGGCTCTAAAATCCATCTATTCATCCATTTGAAATGGTTGAAAACTGCTGCAGGTTTCCTTGCGTTTTTTGAACAAGTGAAGTTTCAATGCAAAGAAGTCGTTTTAGACGTGTTTTTGAATAAACCCGTTATAAAGAAGGTAGACTTTTTAACATGTGTTTAAACACCTGTGAGTGGGTGAAAAGCAGTCTAAAAGGTCTTCGACAATGATATTGTCAATAAAAGTAAGAGGTTTCCGTTATTTGTTAAAACAAGTGACCTCTTAGCTAAGAACAGTCTTTTGGGGTTATTTTGGACTCATCCAGCTGAAATGAGTGTAAATTGCTGTTCTTAACGTGATATCAGACCAAACACGTTCAACAATGCTACTCTCACTCAAAGTGACATAAAAATGACCCGACACACACTGTTCCATTAGTGAAAAAGTGAACAAGCTAAGTTTCAATGCAAAGAAGTCGTTTTAGACGTGTTTTTGAATTAAAAAGCTGAAAAGAAGAACACATGATTAGGGTGAAAAGCAGTTTAAAATGGCTCTAAAATCCATCTATTCATCCATTTGAAATGGTTGAAAACTGCTGTTCTTAGTGCGATAGTAGACCAAACACGTTCAACAATGCTACTCTCACTCAACGTGACATAAAAATGACCTGACACACACTGTTCCGTTAGTGAATTTTCTGAACAAGTGAAGTTTCACGTGCAAAGAAGTCGTTTTAGACGTGTTTTTGAATAAAACAGCTGAAAATATGTCAAACACATGATTAGGGTGAAAAGAAGAGTTTCTACAATGATATTGTTAATAAAAGTGAGAGGTTTCCAATTATTTGTTAAAACAAGTTACCTCCTAGCTAAAAAGTCTTTTGGAGTTCTTTTGTACTCATCCATTCAAGGGAATTAAAACTGCTGTTCTTAATGTGATATCAGACCAAATACGTTCAGTAATGCAACTCTCACTCAACGTGACATAAAAATAACTTGACACACAGGTTTCCTTGCGTTTTTTGAACAAGTGAAGTTTGGATGCAAAGAAGTCGTTTTAGACGTGTTTTTGAATTAAAAAGCTGAAAAGAAGAACACATGATTAGGGTGAAAAGCAGTTTAAAATGGCTCTAAACTCCATCTATTCATCCATTTGAAATGGTTGAAAACTGCTGTTCTTAGTGTGATAGTAGACCAAACACGTTCAACAATGCTACTCTCACTCAACGTGACATAAAAATGACTTGACACACACTGTTCTATTAGTGCATTTTCAATTGAAGTTTCGCGTGCAAAGAAGTCGTTTTAAACGTGTTTTTGAATTAAAAAGCTGAAAAGAAGAACACATGATTAGGGTGAAAAGCAGTTTAAAATGGCTCTAAAATCCATCTATTCATCCATTTGAAATGGTTGAAAACTGCTGTTCTTAGTGCGATAGTAGACCAAAAACGTTCAACAATGCTACTCTCACTCAACGTGACATAAAAATGACCTGACACACACTGTTCCATTAGTGAAAAAGTGAACAAGCTATGTTTCAATGCAAAGAAGTCGTTTTAGACGTGTTTTTGAATGAAAAAGCTGAAAAGAAGTCAAACACATGATTAGGGTGAAAAGAAGAGTTTCTACAATGATATTGTCAATAAAAGTGAGAGGTTTCCAATTATTTGTTAAAACAAGTTACCTCCTAGCTAAAAACTCTTTTGGAGTTCTTTTGTACTCATCCATTTAAGGGAATTACAACTGCTGTTCTTAATGTGATATCAGACCAAATACGTTCAGTAATGCAACTCTCACTCAACGTGACATAAAAATAACTTGACACACAGGTTTCCTTGCGTTTTTTGAACAAGTGAAGTTTCAATGCAAAGAAGTCGTTTTAGACGTGTTTTTGAATAAACCCGTTATAAAGAAGGTAGACTTTTTAACATGTGTTTAAACACCTGTGAGTGGGTGAAAAGCAGTCTAAAAGGTCTTCGACAATGATATTGTCAATAAAAGTAAGAGGTTTCCGTTATTTGTTAAAACAAGTGACCTCTTAGCTAAGAACAGTCTTTTGGGGTTATTTTGGACTCATCCAGCTGAAATGAGTGTAAATTGCTGTTCTTAACGTGATATCAGACCAAACACGTTCAACAATGCTACTCTCACTCAAAGTGACATAAAAATGACCCGACACACACTGTTCCATTAGTGAAAAAGTGAACAAGCTAAGTTTCAATGCAAAGAAGTCGTTTTAGACGTGTTTTTGAATTAAAAAGCTGAAAAGAAGAACACATGATTAGGGTGAAAAGCAGTTTAAAAGGGCTCTAAAATCCATCTATTCATCCATTTGAAATGGTTGAAAACTGCTGTTCTTAGTGTGATAGTAGACCAAACACGTTCAACAATGCTACTCTCACTCAACGTGACATAAAAATGACTTGACACACACTGTTCTATTCGTGCATTTTCAATTGAAGTTTCGCGTGCAAAGAAGTCGTTTTAGACGTGTTTTTGAATTAAAAAGCTGAAAAGAAGAACACATGATTAGGGTGAAAAGCAGTTTAAAATGGCTCTAAAATCCATCTATTCATCCATTTGAAATGGTTGAAAACTGCTGTTCTTAGTGCGATAGTAGACCAAACACGTTCAACAATGCTACTCTCACTCAACGTGACATAAAAATGACCTGACACACACTGTTCCGTTAGTGAATTTTCTGAACAAGTGAAGTTTCACGTGCAAAGAAGTCGTTTTAGACGTGTTTTTGAATAAAACAGCTGAAAATATGTCAAACACATGATTAGGGTGAAAAGAAGAGTTTCTACAATGATATTGTTAATAAAAGTGAGAGGTTTCCAATTATTTGTTAAAACAAGTTACCTCCTAGCTAAAAAGTCTTTTGGAGTTCTTTTGTACTCATCCATTTAAGGGAATTAAAACTGCTGTTCTTAATGTGATATCAGACCAAATACGTTCAGTAATGCAACTCTCACTCAACGTGACATAAAAATAACTTGACACACAGGTTTCCTTGCGTTTTTTGAACAAGTGAAGTTTGGATGCAAAGAAGTCGTTTTAGACGTGTTTTTGAATTAAAAAGCTGAAAAGAAGTCAAAGACATGATTAGGGTGAAAAGCAGTTTAAAAGGGCTCTAAACTCCATCTATTCATCCATTTGAAATGGTTGAAAACTGCTGTTCTTAGTGTGATAGTAGACCAAACACGTTCAACAATGCTACTCTCACTCAACGTGACATAAAAATGACTTGACACACACTGTTCTATTAGTGCATTTTCAATTGAAGTTTCGCGTGCAAAGAAGTTGTTTTAGACGTGTTTTTGAATTAAAAAGCTGAAAAGAAGAACACATGATTAGGGTGAAAAGCAGTTTAAAATGGCTCTAAAATCCATCTATTCATCCATTTGAAATGGTTGAAAACTGCTGTTCTTAGTGCGATAGTAGACCAAACACGTTCAACAATGCTACTCTCACTCAACGTGACATAAAAATGACCTGACACACACTGTTCCGTTAGTGAATTTTCTGAACAAGTGAAGTTTCGCGTGCAAAGAAGTCGTTTTAGACGTGTTTTTGAATGAAAAAGCTGAAAAGAAGTCAAACACATGATTAGGGTAAAAAAGCAGTTTAAAAGGGCTCTAAAATCCATCTATTCATCCATTTGAAATGGTTGAAAACTGCTGTTCTTAGTGCAATAGTAGACCAAACACGTTCAACAATGCTACTCTCACTCAACGTGACATAAAAATGACCTGACACACACTGTTCCGTTAGTGAATTTTCTGAACAAGTGAAGTTTCACGTGCAAAGAAGTCGTTTTAGACGTGTTTTTGAATAAAACAGCTGAAAATATGTCAAACACATGATTAGGGTGAAAAGAAGAGTTTCTACAATGATATTGTTAATAAAAGTGAGAGGTTTCCAATTATTTGTTAAAACAAGTTACCTCCTAGCTAAAAACTCTTTTGGAGTTCTTTTGTACTCATCCATTTAAGGGAATTAAAACTGCTGTTCTTAATGTGATATCAGACCAAATACGTTCAGTAATGCAACTCTCACTCAACGTGACATAAAAATAACTTGACACACAGGTTTCCTTGCGTTTTTTGAACAAGTGAAGTTTGGATGCAAAGAAGTCGTTTTAGACGTGTTTTTGAATTAAAAAGCTGAAAAGAAGTCAAAGACATGATTAGGGTGAAAAGCAGTTTAAAAGGGCTCTAAACTCCATCTATTCATCCATTTGAAATGGTTGAAAACTGCTGTTCTTAGTGTGATAGTAGACCAAACACGTTCAACAATGCTACTCTCACTCAACGTGACATAAAAATGACTTGACACACACTGTTCTATTAGTGCATTTTCAATTGAAGTTTCGCGTGCAAAGAAGTCGTTTTAGACGTGTTTTTGAATTAAAAAGCTGAAAAGAAGTCAAACACATGATTAGGGTAAAAAAGCAGTTTAAAAGGGCTCTAAAATCCATCTATTCATCCATTTGAAATGGTTGAAAACTGCTGTTCTTAGTGCAATAGTAGACCAAACACGTTCAACAATGCTACTCTCACTCAACGTGACATAAAAATGACCTGACACACACTGTTCCGTTAGTGAATTTTCTGAACAAGTGAAGTTTCACGTGCAAAGAAGTCGTTTTAGACGTGTTTTTGAATAAAACAGTTGAAAATATGTCAAACACATGATTAGGGTGAAAAGAAGAGTTTCTACAATGATATTGTTAATAAAAGTGAGAGGTTTCCAATTATTTGTTAAAACAAGTTACCTCCTAGCTAAAAAGTCTTTTGGAGTTCTTTTGTACTCATCCATTCAAGTGAATTAAAACTGCTGTTCTTAATGTGATATCAGACCAAATACGTTCAGTAATGCAACTCTCACTCAACGTGACATAAAAATGACCTGACACACTGTTCCATTAGTGAAAAAGTGAACAATCTATGTTTCAATGCAAAGAAGTCGTTTTAGACGTGTTTTTGAATTAAAAAGCTGAAAAGAAAAACACATGATTAGGGTGAAAAGCAGTTTAAAATGGCTCTAAAATCCATCTATTCATCCATTTGAAATGGTTGAAAACTGCTGTTCTTAGTGCGATAGTAGACCAAACACGTTCAACAATGCTACTCTCACTCAACATGACATAAAAATGACCTGACACACACTGTTCCGTTAGTGAATTTTCTGAACAAGTGAAGTTTCACGTGCAAAGAAGTCGTTTTAGACGTGTTTTTGAATAAAACAGCTGAAAATATGTCAAACACATGATTAGGGTGAAAAGAAGAGTTTCTACAATGATATTGTTAATAAAAGTGAGAGGTTTCCAATTATTTGTTAAAACAAGTTACCTCCTAGCTAAAAAGTCTTTTGGAGTTCCTTTGTACTCATCCATTTAAGGGAATTAAAACTGCTGTTCTTAATGTGATATCAGACCAAATACGTTCAGTAATGCAACTCTCACTCAACGTGACATAAAAATAACTTGACACACAGGTTTCCTTGCGTTTTTTGAACAAGTGAAGTTTGGATGCAAAGAAGTCGTTTTAGACGTGTTTTTGAATTAAAAAGCTGAAAAGAAGTCAAAGACATGATTAGGGTGAAAAGCAGTTTAAAAGGGCTCTAAACTCCATCTATTCATCCATTTGAAATGGTTGAAAACTGCTGTTCTTAGTGTGATAGTAGACCAAACACGTTCAACAATGCTACTCTCACTCAACGTGACATAAAAATGACTTGACACACACTGTTCTATTAGTGCATTTTCAATTGAAGTTTCGCGTGCAAAGAAGTCGTTTTAGACGTGTTTTTGAATTAAAAAGCTGAAAAGAAGAACACATGATTAGGGTGAAAAGCAGTTTAAAATGGCTCTAAAATCCATCTATTCATCCATTTGAAATGGTTGAAAACTGCTGCAGGTTTCCTTGCGTTTTTTGAACAAGTGAAGTTTCAATGCAAAGAAGTCGTTTTAGACGTGTTTTTGAATAAACCCGTTATAAAGAAGGTAGACTTTTTAACATGTGTTTAAACACCTGTGAGTGGGTGAAAAGCAGTCTAAAAGGTCTTCTACAATGATATTGTTAATAAAAGTGAGAGGTTTCCAATTATTTGTTAAAACAAGTTACCTCCTAGCTAAAAAGTCTTTTGGAGTTCTTTTGTACTCATCCATTCAAGTGAATTAAAACTGCTGTTCTTAATGTGATATCAGACCAAATACGTTCAGTAATGCAACTCTCACTCAACGTGACATAAAAATGACCTGACACACTGTTCCATTAGTGAAAAAGTGAACAATCTATGTTTCAATGCAAAGAAGTCGTTTTAGACGTGTTTTTGAATTAAAAAGCTGAAAAGAAAAACACATGATTAGGGTGAAAAGCAGTTTAAAATGGCTCTAAAATCCATCTATTCATCCATTTGAAATGGTTGAAAACTGCTGTTCTTAGTGCGATAGTAGACCAAACACGTTCAACAATGCTACTCTCACTCAACATGACATAAAAATGACCTGACACACACTGTTCCGTTAGTGAATTTTCTGAACAAGTGAAGTTTCACGTGCAAAGAAGTCGTTTTAGACGTGTTTTTGAATAAAACAGCTGAAAATATGTCAAACACATGATTAGGGTGAAAAGAAGAGTTTCTACAATGATATTGTTAATAAAAGTGAGAGGTTTCCAATTATTTGTTAAAACAAGTTACCTCCTAGCTAAAAAGTCTTTTGGAGTTCTTTTGTACTCATCCATTTAAGGGAATTAAAACTGCTGTTCTTAATGTGATATCAGACCAAATACGTTCAGTAATGCAACTCTCACTCAACGTGACATAAAAATAACTTGACACACAGGTTTCCTTGCGTTTTTTGAACAAGTGAAGTTTGGATGCAAAGAAGTCGTTTTAGACGTGTTTTTGAATTAAAAAGCTGAAAAGAAGTCAAAGACATGATTAGGGTGAAAAGCAGTTTAAAAGGGCTCTAAACTCCATCTATTCATCCATTTGAAATGGTTGAAAACTGCTGTTCTTAGTGTGATAGTAGACCAAACACGTTCAACAATGCTACTCTCACTCAACGTGACATAAAAATGACTTGACACACACTGTTCTATTAGTGCATTTTCAATTGAAGTTTCGCGTGCAAAGAAGTCGTTTTAGACGTGTTTTTGAATTAAAAAGCTGAAAAGAAGAACACATGATTAGGGTGAAAAGCAGTTTAAAATGGCTCTAAAATCCATCTATTCATCCATTTGAAATGGTTGAAAACTGCTGTTCTTAGTGCGATAGTAGACCAAAAACGTTCAACAATGCTACTCTCACTCAACGTGACATAAAAATGACCTGACACACACTGTTCCATTAGTGAAAAAGTGAACAAGCTATGTTTCAATGCAAAGAAGTCGTTTTAGACGTGTTTTTGAATGAAAAAGCTGAAAAGAAGTCAAACACATGATTAGAGTGAAAAGAAGAGTTTCTACAATGATATTGTCAATAAAAGTGAGAGGTTTCCAATTATTTGTTAAAACAAGTTACCTCCTAGCTAAAAACTCTTTTGGAGTTCTTTTGTACTCATCCATTTAAGGGAATTACAACTGCTGTTCTTAATGTGATATCAGACCAAATACGTTCAGTAATGCAACTCTCACTCAACGTGACATAAAAATAACTTGACACACAGGTTTCCTTGCGTTTTTTGAACAAGTGAAGTTTCAATGCAAAGAAGTCGTTTTAGACGTGTTTTTGAATAAACCCGTTATAAAGAAGGTAGACTTTTTAACATGTGTTTAAACACCTGTGAGTGGGTGAAAAGCAGTCTAAAAGGTCTTCGACAATGATATTGTCAATAAAAGTAAGAGGTTTCCGTTATTTGTTAAAACAAGTGACCTCTTAGCTAAGAACAGTCTTTTGGGGTTATTTTGGACTCATCCAGCTGAAATGAGTGTAAATTGCTGTTCTTAACGTGATATCAGACCAAACACGTTCAACAATGCTACTCTCACTCAAAGTGACATAAAAATGACCCGACACACACTGTTCCATTAGTGAAAAAGTGAACAAGCTAAGTTTCAATGCAAAGAAGTCGTTTTAGACGTGTTTTTGAATTAAAAAGCTGAAAAGAAGAACACATGATTAGGGTGAAAAGCAGTTTAAAAGGGCTCTAAAATCCATCTATTCATCCATTTGAAATGGTTGAAAACTGCTGTTCTTAGTGTGATAGTAGACCAAACACGTTCAACAATGCTACTCTCACTCAACGTGACATAAAAATGACTTGACACACACTGTTCTATTCGTGCATTTTCAATTGAAGTTTCGCGTGCAAAGAAGTCGTTTTAGACGTGTTTTTGAATTAAAAAGCTGAAAAGAAGAACACATGATTAGGGTGAAAAGCAGTTTAAAATGGCTCTAAAATCCATCTATTCATCCATTTGAAATGGTTGAAAACTGCTGTTCTTAGTGCGATAGTAGACCAAACACGTTCAACAATGCTACTCTCACTCAACGTGACATAAAAATGACCTGACACACACTGTTCCGTTAGTGAATTTTCTGAACAAGTGAAGTTTCACGTGCAAAGAAGTCGTTTTAGACGTGTTTTTGAATAAAACAGCTGAAAATATGTCAAACACATGATTAGGGTGAAAAGAAGAGTTTCTACAATGATATTGTTAATAAAAGTGAGAGGTTTCCAATTATTTGTTAAAACAAGTTACCTCCTAGCTAAAAAGTCTTTTGGAGTTCTTTTGTACTCATCCATTTAAGGGAATTAAAACTGCTGTTCTTAATGTGATATCAGACCAAATACGTTCAGTAATGCAACTCTCACTCAACGTGACATAAAAATAACTTGACACACAGGTTTCCTTGCGTTTTTTGAACAAGTGAAGTTTGGATGCAAAGAAGTCGTTTTAGACGTGTTTTTGAATTAAAAAGCTGAAAAGAAGTCAAAGACATGATTAGGGTGAAAAGCAGTTTAAAAGGGCTCTAAACTCCATCTATTCATCCATTTGAAATGGTTGAAAACTGCTGTTCTTAGTGTGATAGTAGACCAAACACGTTCAACAATGCTACTCTCACTCAACGTGACATAAAAATGACTTGACACACACTGTTCTATTAGTGCATTTTCAATTGAAGTTTCGCGTGCAAAGAAGTTTTAGACGTGTTTTTGAATTAAAAAGCTGAGAAGAAGAACACATGATTAGGGTGAAAAGCAGTTTAAAATGGCTCTAAAATCCATCTATTCATCCATTTGAAATGGTTGAAAACTGCTGTTATTAGTGCGATAGTAGACCAAACACGTTCAACAATGCTACTCTCACTCAACGTGACATAAAAATGACCTGACACACACTGTTCCGTTAGTGAATTTTCTGAACAAGTGAAGTTTCGCGTGCAAAGAAGTCGTTTTAGACGTGTTTTTGAATGAAAAAGCTGAAAAGAAGTCAAACACATGATTAGGGTAAAAAAGCAGTTTAAAAGGGCTCTAAAATCCATCTATTCATCCATTTGAAATGGTTGAAAACTGCTGTTCTTAGTGCAATAGTAGACCAAACACGTTCAACAATGCTACTCTCACTCAACGTGACATAAAAATGACCTGACACACACTGTTCCGTTAGTGAATTTTCTGAACAAGTGAAGTTTCACGTGCAAAGAAGTCGTTTTAGACGTGTTTTTGAATAAAACAGCTGAAAATATGTCAAACACATGATTAGGGTGAAAAGAAGAGTTTCTACAATGATATTGTTAATAAAAGTGAGAGGTTTCCAATTATTTGTTAAAACAAGTTACCTCCTAGCTAAAAACTCTTTTGGAGTTCTTTTGTACTCATCCATTTAAGGGAATTAAAACTGCTGTTCTTAATGTGATATCAGACCAAATACGTTCAGTAATGCAACTCTCACTCAACGTGACATAAAAATAACTTGACACACAGGTTTCCTTGCGTTTTTTGAACAAGTGAAGTTTGGATGCAAAGAAGTCGTTTTAGACGTGTTTTTGAATTAAAAAGCTGAAAAGAAGTCAAAGACATGATTAGGGTGAAAAGCAGTTTAAAAGGGCTCTAAACTCCATCTATTCATCCATTTGAAATGGTTGAAAACTGCTGTTCTTAGTGTGATAGTAGACCAAACACGTTCAACAATGCTACTCTCACTCAACGTGACATAAAAATGACTTGACACACACTGTTCTATTAGTGCATTTTCAATTGAAGTTTCGCGTGCAAAGAAGTCGTTTTAGACGTGTTTTTGAATTAAAAAGCTGAAAAGAAGTCAAACACATGATTAGGGTAAAAAAGCAGTTTAAAAGGGCTCTAAAATCCATCTATTCATCCATTTGAAATGGTTGAAAACTGCTGTTCTTAGTGCAATAGTAGACCAAACACGTTCAACAATGCTACTCTCACTCAACGTGACATAAAAATGACCTGACACACACTGTTCCGTTAGTGAATTTTCTGAACAAGTGAAGTTTCACGTGCAAAGAAGTCGTTTTAGACGTGTTTTTGAATAAAACAGTTGAAAATATGTCAAACACATGATTAGGGTGAAAAGAAGAGTTTCTACAATGATATTGTTAATAAAAGTGAGAGGTTTCCAATTATTTGTTAAAACAAGTTACCTCCTAGCTAAAAAGTCTTTTGGAGTTCTTTTGTACTCATCCATTCAAGTGAATTAAAACTGCTGTTCTTAATGTGATATCAGACCAAATACGTTCAGTAATGCAACTCTCACTCAACGTGACATAAAAATGACCTGACACACTGTTCCATTAGTGAAAAAGTGAACAATCTATGTTTCAATGCAAAGAAGTCGTTTTAGACGTGTTTTTGAATTAAAAAGCTGAAAAGAAAAACACATGATTAGGGTGAAAAGCAGTTTAAAATGGCTCTAAAATCCATCTATTCATCCATTTGAAATGGTTGAAAACTGCTGTTCTTAGTGCGATAGTAGACCAAACACGTTCAACAATGCTACTCTCACTCAACATGACATAAAAATGACCTGACACACACTGTTCCGTTAGTGAATTTTCTGAACAAGTGAAGTTTCACGTGCAAAGAAGTCGTTTTAGACGTGTTTTTGAATAAAACAGCTGAAAATATGTCAAACACATGATTAGGGTGAAAAGAAGAGTTTCTACAATGATATTGTTAATAAAAGTGAGAGGTTTCCAATTATTTGTTAAAACAAGTTACCTCCTAGCTAAAAAGTCTTTTGGAGTTCCTTTGTACTCATCCATTTAAGGGAATTAAAACTGCTGTTCTTAATGTGATATCAGACCAAATACGTTCAGTAATGCAACTCTCACTCAACGTGACATAAAAATAACTTGACACACAGGTTTCCTTGCGTTTTTTGAACAAGTGAAGTTTGGATGCAAAGAAGTCGTTTTAGACGTGTTTTTGAATTAAAAAGCTGAAAAGAAGTCAAAGACATGATTAGGGTGAAAAGCAGTTTAAAAGGGCTCTAAACTCCATCTATTCATCCATTTGAAATGGTTGAAAACTGCTGTTCTTAGTGTGATAGTAGACCAAACACGTTCAACAATGCTACTCTCACTCAACGTGACATAAAAATGACTTGACACACACTGTTCTATTAGTGCATTTTCAATTGAAGTTTCGCGTGCAAAGAAGTCGTTTTAGACGTGTTTTTGAATTAAAAAGCTGAAAAGAAGAACACATGATTAGGGTGAAAAGCAGTTTAAAATGGCTCTAAAATCCATCTATTCATCCATTTGAAATGGTTGAAAACTGCTGCAGGTTTCCTTGCGTTTTTTGAACAAGTGAAGTTTCAATGCAAAGAAGTCGTTTTAGACGTGTTTTTGAATAAACCCGTTATAAAGAAGGTAGACTTTTTAACATGTGTTTAAACACCTGTGAGTGGGTGAAAAGCAGTCTAAAAGGTCTTCTACAATGATATTGTTAATAAAAGTGAGAGGTTTCCAATTATTTGTTAAAACAAGTTACCTCCTAGCTAAAAAGTCTTTTGGAGTTCTTTTGTACTCATCCATTCAAGTGAATTAAAACTGCTGTTCTTAATGTGATATCAGACCAAATACGTTCAGTAATGCAACTCTCACTCAACGTGACATAAAAATGACCTGACACACTGTTCCATTAGTGAAAAAGTGAACAATCTATGTTTCAATGCAAAGAAGTCGTTTTAGACGTGTTTTTGAATTAAAAAGCTGAAAAGAAAAACACATGATTAGGGTGAAAAGCAGTTTAAAATGGCTCTAAAATCCATCTATTCATCCATTTGAAATGGTTGAAAACTGCTGTTCTTAGTGCGATAGTAGACCAAACACGTTCAACAATGCTACTCTCACTCAACATGACATAAAAATGACCTGACACACACTGTTCCGTTAGTGAATTTTCTGAACAAGTGAAGTTTCACGTGCAAAGAAGTCGTTTTAGACGTGTTTTTGAATAAAACAGCTGAAAATATGTCAAACACATGATTAGGGTGAAAAGAAGAGTTTCTACAATGATATTGTTAATAAAAGTGAGAGGTTTCCAATTATTTGTTAAAACAAGTTACCTCCTAGCTAAAAAGTCTTTTGGAGTTCTTTTGTACTCATCCATTTAAGGGAATTAAAACTGCTGTTCTTAATGTGATATCAGACCAAATACGTTCAGTAATGCAACTCTCACTCAACGTGACATAAAAATAACTTGACACACAGGTTTCCTTGCGTTTTTTGAACAAGTGAAGTTTGGATGCAAAGAAGTCGTTTTAGACGTGTTTTTGAATTAAAAAGCTGAAAAGAAGTCAAAGACATGATTAGGGTGAAAAGCAGTTTAAAAGGGCTCTAAACTCCATCTATTCATCCATTTGAAATGGTTGAAAACTGCTGTTCTTAGTGTGATAGTAGACCAAACACGTTCAACAATGCTACTCTCACTCAACGTGACATAAAAATGACTTGACACACACTGTTCTATTAGTGCATTTTCAATTGAAGTTTCGCGTGCAAAGAAGTCGTTTTAGACGTGTTTTTGAATTAAAAAGCTGAAAAGAAGAACACATGATTAGGGTGAAAAGCAGTTTAAAATGGCTCTAAAATCCATCTATTCATCCATTTGAAATGGTTGAAAACTGCTGTTCTTAGTGCGATAGTAGACCAAAAACGTTCAACAATGCTACTCTCACTCAACGTGACATAAAAATGACCTGACACACACTGTTCCATTAGTGAAAAAGTGAACAAGCTATGTTTCAATGCAAAGAAGTCGTTTTAGACGTGTTTTTGAATGAAAAAGCTGAAAAGAAGTCAAACACATGATTAGAGTGAAAAGAAGAGTTTCTACAATGATATTGTCAATAAAAGTGAGAGGTTTCCAATTATTTGTTAAAACAAGTTACCTCCTAGCTAAAAACTCTTTTGGAGTTCTTTTGTACTCATCCATTTAAGGGAATTACAACTGCTGTTCTTAATGTGATATCAGACCAAATACGTTCAGTAATGCAACTCTCACTCAACGTGACATAAAAATAACTTGACACACAGGTTTCCTTGCGTTTTTTGAACAAGTGAAGTTTCAATGCAAAGAAGTCGTTTTAGACGTGTTTTTGAATAAACCCGTTATAAAGAAGGTAGACTTTTTAACATGTGTTTAAACACCTGTGAGTGGGTGAAAAGCAGTCTAAAAGGTCTTCGACAATGATATTGTCAATAAAAGTAAGAGGTTTCCGTTATTTGTTAAAACAAGTGACCTCTTAGCTAAGAACAGTCTTTTGGGGTTATTTTGGACTCATCCAGCTGAAATGAGTGTAAATTGCTGTTCTTAACGTGATATCAGACCAAACACGTTCAACAATGCTACTCTCACTCAAAGTGACATAAAAATGACCCGACACACACTGTTCCATTAGTGAAAAAGTGAACAAGCTAAGTTTCAATGCAAAGAAGTCGTTTTAGACGTGTTTTTGAATTAAAAAGCTGAAAAGAAGAACACATGATTAGGGTGAAAAGCAGTTTAAAAGGGCTCTAAAATCCATCTATTCATCCATTTGAAATGGTTGAAAACTGCTGTTCTTAGTGTGATAGTAGACCAAACACGTTCAACAATGCTACTCTCACTCAACGTGACATAAAAATGACTTGACACACACTGTTCTATTCGTGCATTTTCAATTGAAGTTTCGCGTGCAAAGAAGTCGTTTTAGACGTGTTTTTGAATTAAAAAGCTGAAAAGAAGAACACATGATTAGGGTGAAAAGCAGTTTAAAATGGCTCTAAAATCCATCTATTCATCCATTTGAAATGGTTGAAAACTGCTGTTCTTAGTGCGATAGTAGACCAAACACGTTCAACAATGCTACTCTCACTCAACGTGACATAAAAATGACCTGACACACACTGTTCCGTTAGTGAATTTTCTGAACAAGTGAAGTTTCACGTGCAAAGAAGTCGTTTTAGACGTGTTTTTGAATAAAACAGCTGAAAATATGTCAAACACATGATTAGGGTGAAAAGAAGAGTTTCTACAATGATATTGTTAATAAAAGTGAGAGGTTTCCAATTATTTGTTAAAACAAGTTACCTCCTAGCTAAAAAGTCTTTTGGAGTTCTTTTGTACTCATCCATTTAAGGGAATTAAAACTGCTGTTCTTAATGTGATATCAGACCAAATACGTTCAGTAATGCAACTCTCACTCAACGTGACATAAAAATAACTTGACACACAGGTTTCCTTGCGTTTTTTGAACAAGTGAAGTTTGGATGCAAAGAAGTCGTTTTAGACGTGTTTTTGAATTAAAAAGCTGAAAAGAAGTCAAAGACATGATTAGGGTGAAAAGCAGTTTAAAAGGGCTCTAAACTCCATCTATTCATCCATTTGAAATGGTTGAAAACTGCTGTTCTTAGTGTGATAGTAGACCAAACACGTTCAACAATGCTACTCTCACTCAACGTGACATAAAAATGACTTGACACACACTGTTCTATTAGTGCATTTTCAATTGAAGTTTCGCGTGCAAAGAAGTTGTTTTAGACGTGTTTTTGAATTAAAAAGCTGAGAAGAAGAACACATGATTAGGGTGAAAAGCAGTTTAAAATGGCTCTAAAATCCATCTATTCATCCATTTGAAATGGTTGAAAACTGCTGTTATTAGTGCGATAGTAGACCAAACACGTTCAACAATGCTACTCTCACTCAACGTGACATAAAAATGACCTGACACACACTGTTCCGTTAGTGAATTTTCTGAACAAGTGAAGTTTCGCGTGCAAAGAAGTCGTTTTAGACGTGTTTTTGAATGAAAAAGCTGAAAAGAAGTCAAACACATGATTAGGGTAAAAAAGCAGTTTAAAAGGGCTCTAAAATCCATCTATTCATCCATTTGAAATGGTTGAAAACTGCTGTTCTTAGTGCAATAGTAGACCAAACACGTTCAACAATGCTACTCTCACTCAACGTGACATAAAAATGACCTGACACACACTGTTCCGTTAGTGAATTTTCTGAACAAGTGAAGTTTCACGTGCAAAGAAGTCGTTTTAGACGTGTTTTTGAATAAAACAGCTGAAAATATGTCAAACACATGATTAGGGTGAAAAGAAGAGTTTCTACAATGATATTGTTAATAAAAGTGAGAGGTTTCCAATTATTTGTTAAAACAAGTTACCTCCTAGCTAAAAACTCTTTTGGAGTTCTTTTGTACTCATCCATTTAAGGGAATTAAAACTGCTGTTCTTAATGTGATATCAGACCAAATACGTTCAGTAATGCAACTCTCACTCAACGTGACATAAAAATAACTTGACACACAGGTTTCCTTGCGTTTTTTGAACAAGTGAAGTTTGGATGCAAAGAAGTCGTTTTAGACGTGTTTTTGAATTAAAAAGCTGAAAAGAAGTCAAAGACATGATTAGGGTGAAAAGCAGTTTAAAAGGGCTCTAAACTCCATCTATTCATCCATTTGAAATGGTTGAAAACTGCTGTTCTTAGTGTGATAGTAGACCAAACACGTTCAACAATGCTACTCTCACTCAACGTGACATAAAAATGACTTGACACACACTGTTCTATTAGTGCATTTTCAATTGAAGTTTCGCGTGCAAAGAAGTCGTTTTAGACGTGTTTTTGAATTAAAAAGCTGAAAAGAAGTCAAACACATGATTAGGGTAAAAAAGCAGTTTAAAAGGGCTCTAAAATCCATCTATTCATCCATTTGAAATGGTTGAAAACTGCTGTTCTTAGTGCAATAGTAGACCAAACACGTTCAACAATGCTACTCTCACTCAACGTGACATAAAAATGACCTGACACACACTGTTCCGTTAGTGAATTTTCTGAACAAGTGAAGTTTCACGTGCAAAGAAGTCGTTTTAGACGTGTTTTTGAATAAAACAGTTGAAAATATGTCAAACACATGATTAGGGTGAAAAGAAGAGTTTCTACAATGATATTGTTAATAAAAGTGAGAGGTTTCCAATTATTTGTTAAAACAAGTTACCTCCTAGCTAAAAAGTCTTTTGGAGTTCTTTTGTACTCATCCATTCAAGTGAATTAAAACTGCTGTTCTTAATGTGATATCAGACCAAATACGTTCAGTAATGCAACTCTCACTCAACGTGACATAAAAATGACCTGACACACTGTTCCATTAGTGAATAAGTGAACAATCTATGTTTCAATGCAAAGAAGTCGTTTTAGACGTGTTTTTGAATTAAAAAGCTGAAAAGAAAAACACATGATTAGGGTGAAAAGCAGTTTAAAATGGCTCTAAAATCCATCTATTCATCCATTTGAAATGGTTGAAAACTGCTGTTCTTAGTGCGATAGTAGACCAAACACGTTCAACAATGCTACTCTCACTCAACATGACATAAAAATGACCTGACACACACTGTTCCGTTAGTGAATTTTCTGAACAAGTGAAGTTTCACGTGCAAAGAAGTCGTTTTAGACGTGTTTTTGAATAAAACAGCTGAAAATATGTCAAACACATGATTAGGGTGAAAAGAAGAGTTTCTACAATGATATTGTTAATAAAAGTGAGAGGTTTCCAATTATTTGTTAAAACAAGTTACCTCCTAGCTAAAAAGTCTTTTGGAGTTCTTTTGTACTCATCCATTTAAGGGAATTAAAACTGCTGTTCTTAATGTGATATCAGACCAAATACGTTCAGTAATGCAACTCTCACTCAACGTGACATAAAAATAACTTGACACACAGGTTTCCTTGCGTTTTTTGAACAAGTGAAGTTTGGATGCAAAGAAGTCGTTTTAGACGTGTTTTTGAATTAAAAAGCTGAAAAGAAGTCAAAGACATGATTAGGGTGAAAAGCAGTTTAAAAGGGCTCTAAACTCCATCTATTCATCCATTTGAAATGGTTGAAAACTGCTGTTCTTAGTGTGATAGTAGACCAAACACGTTCAACAATGCTACTCTCACTCAACGTGACATAAAAATGACTTGACACACACTGTTCTATTAGTGCATTTTCAATTGAAGTTTCGCGTGCAAAGAAGTCGTTTTAGACGTGTTTTTGAATTAAAAAGCTGAAAAGAAGAACACATGATTAGGGTGAAAAGCAGTTTAAAATGGCTCTAAAATCCATCTATTCATCCATTTGAAATGGTTGAAAACTGCTGCAGGTTTCCTTGCGTTTTTTGAACAAGTGAAGTTTCAATGCAAAGAAGTCGTTTTAGACGTGTTTTTGAATAAACCCGTTATAAAGAAGGTAGACTTTTTAACATGTGTTTAAACACCTGTGAGTGGGTGAAAAGCAGTCTAAAAGGTCTTCGACAATGATATTGTCAATAAAAGTAAGAGGTTTCCGTTATTTGTTAAAACAAGTGACCTCTTAGCTAAGAACAGTCTTTTGGGGTTATTTTGGACTCATCCAGCTGAAATGAGTGTAAATTGCTGTTCTTAACGTGATATCAGACCAAACACGTTCAACAATGCTACTCTCACTCAAAGTGACATAAAAATGACCCGACACACACTGTTCCATTAGTGAAAAAGTGAACAAGCTAAGTTTCAATGCAAAGAAGTCGTTTTAGACGTGTTTTTGAATTAAAAAGCTGAAAAGAAGAACACATGATTAGGGTGAAAAGCAGTTTAAAATGGCTCTAAAATCCATCTATTCATCCATTTGAAATGGTTGAAAACTGCTGTTCTTAGTGCGATAGTAGACCAAACACGTTCAACAATGCTACTCTCACTCAACGTGACATAAAAATGACCTGACACACACTGTTCCGTTAGTGAATTTTCTGAACAAGTGAAGTTTCACGTGCAAAGAAGTCGTTTTAGACGTGTTTTTGAATAAAACAGCTGAAAATATGTCAAACACATGATTAGGGTGAAAAGAAGAGTTTCTACAATGATATTGTTAATAAAAGTGAGAGGTTTCCAATTATTTGTTAAAACAAGTTACCTCCTAGCTAAAAAGTCTTTTGGAGTTCTTTTGTACTCATCCATTCAAGGGAATTAAAACTGCTGTTCTTAATGTGATATCAGACCAAATACGTTCAGTAATGCAACTCTCACTCAACGTGACATAAAAATAACTTGACACACAGGTTTCCTTGCGTTTTTTGAACAAGTGAAGTTTGGATGCAAAGAAGTCGTTTTAGACGTGTTTTTGAATTAAAAAGCTGAAAAGAAGAACACATGATTAGGGTGAAAAGCAGTTTAAAATGGCTCTAAACTCCATCTATTCATCCATTTGAAATGGTTGAAAACTGCTGTTCTTAGTGTGATAGTAGACCAAACACGTTCAACAATGCTACTCTCACTCAACGTGACATAAAAATGACTTGACACACACTGTTCTATTAGTGCATTTTCAATTGAAGTTTCGCGTGCAAAGAAGTCGTTTTAAACGTGTTTTTGAATTAAAAAGCTGAAAAGAAGAACACATGATTAGGGTGAAAAGCAGTTTAAAATGGCTCTAAAATCCATCTATTCATCCATTTGAAATGGTTGAAAACTGCTGTTCTTAGTGCGATAGTAGACCAAAAACGTTCAACAATGCTACTCTCACTCAACGTGACATAAAAATGACCTGACACACACTGTTCCATTAGTGAAAAAGTGAACAAGCTATGTTTCAATGCAAAGAAGTCGTTTTAGACGTGTTTTTGAATGAAAAAGCTGAAAAGAAGTCAAACACATGATTAGGGTGAAAAGAAGAGTTTCTACAATGATATTGTCAATAAAAGTGAGAGGTTTCCAATTATTTGTTAAAACAAGTTACCTCCTAGCTAAAAACTCTTTTGGAGTTCTTTTGTACTCATCCATTTAAGGGAATTACAACTGCTGTTCTTAATGTGATATCAGACCAAATACGTTCAGTAATGCAACTCTCACTCAACGTGACATAAAAATAACTTGACACACAGGTTTCCTTGCGTTTTTTGAACAAGTGAAGTTTCAATGCAAAGAAGTCGTTTTAGACGTGTTTTTGAATAAACCCGTTATAAAGAAGGTAGACTTTTTAACATGTGTTTAAACACCTGTGAGTGGGTGAAAAGCAGTCTAAAAGGTCTTCGACAATGATATTGTCAATAAAAGTAAGAGGTTTCCGTTATTTGTTAAAACAAGTGACCTCTTAGCTAAGAACAGTCTTTTGGGGTTATTTTGGACTCATCCAGCTGAAATGAGTGTAAATTGCTGTTCTTAACGTGATATCAGACCAAACACGTTCAACAATGCTACTCTCACTCAAAGTGACATAAAAATGACCCGACACACACTGTTCCATTAGTGAAAAAGTGAACAAGCTAAGTTTCAATGCAAAGAAGTCGTTTTAGACGTGTTTTTGAATTAAAAAGCTGAAAAGAAGAACACATGATTAGGGTGAAAAGCAGTTTAAAAGGGCTCTAAAATCCATCTATTCATCCATTTGAAATGGTTGAAAACTGCTGTTCTTAGTGTGATAGTAGACCAAACACGTTCAACAATGCTACTCTCACTCAACGTGACATAAAAATGACTTGACACACACTGTTCTATTCGTGCATTTTCAATTGAAGTTTCGCGTGCAAAGAAGTCGTTTTAGACGTGTTTTTGAATTAAAAAGCTGAAAAGAAGAACACATGATTAGGGTGAAAAGCAGTTTAAAATGGCTCTAAAATCCATCTATTCATCCATTTGAAATGGTTGAAAACTGCTGTTCTTAGTGCGATAGTAGACCAAACACGTTCAACAATGCTACTCTCACTCAACGTGACATAAAAATGACCTGACACACACTGTTCCGTTAGTGAATTTTCTGAACAAGTGAAGTTTCACGTGCAAAGAAGTCGTTTTAGACGTGTTTTTGAATAAAACAGCTGAAAATATGTCAAACACATGATTAGGGTGAAAAGAAGAGTTTCTACAATGATATTGTTAATAAAAGTGAGAGGTTTCCAATTATTTGTTAAAACAAGTTACCTCCTAGCTAAAAAGTCTTTTGGAGTTCTTTTGTACTCATCCATTTAAGGGAATTAAAACTGCTGTTCTTAATGTGATATCAGACCAAATACGTTCAGTAATGCAACTCTCACTCAACGTGACATAAAAATAACTTGACACACAGGTTTCCTTGCGTTTTTTGAACAAGTGAAGTTTGGATGCAAAGAAGTCGTTTTAGACGTGTTTTTGAATTAAAAAGCTGAAAAGAAGTCAAACACATGATTAGGGTAAAAAAGCAGTTTAAAAGGGCTCTAAAATCCATCTATTCATCCATTTGAAATGGTTGAAAACTGCTGTTCTTAGTGCGATAGTAGACCAAACACGTTCAACAATGCTACTCTCACTCAACATGACATAAAAATGACCTGACACACACTGTTCTATTAGTGCATTTTCAATTGAAGTTTCGCGTGCAAAGAAGTCGTTTTAGACGTGTTTTTGAATTAAAAAGCTGAAAAGAAAAACACATGATTAGGGTGAAAAGCAGTTTAAAAGGGCTCTAAACTCCATCTATTCATCCATTTGAAATGGTTGAAAACTGCTGTTCTTAGTGCGATAGTAGACCAAAAACGTTCAACAATGCTACTCTCACTCAACGTGACATAAAAATGACCTGACACACACTGTTCCATTAGTGAAAAAGTGAACAAGCTATGTTTCAATGCAAAGAAGTCGTTTTAGACGTGTTTTTGAATGAAAAAGCTGAAAAGAAGTCAAACACATGATTAGGGTGAAAAGAAGAGTTTCTACAATGATATTGTCAATAAAAGTGAGAGGTTTCCAATTATTTGTTAAACAAGTTACCTCCTAGCTAAAAACTCTTTTGGAGTTCTTTTGTACTCATCCATTTAAGGGAATTACAACTGCTGTTCTTAATGTGATATCAGACCAAATACGTTCAGTAATGCAACTCTCACTCAACGTGACATAAAAATAACTTGACACACAGGTTTCCTTGCGTTTTTTGAACAAGTGAAGTTTCAATGCAAAGAAGTCGTTTTAGACGTGTTTTTGAATAAACCCGTTATAAAGAAGGTAGACTTTTTAACATGTGTTTAAACACCTGTGAGTGGGTGAAAAGCAGTCTAAAAGGTCTTCGACAATGATATTGTCAATAAAAGTAAGAGGTTTCCGTTATTTGTTAAAACAAGTGACCTCTTAGCTAAGAACAGTCTTTTGGGGTTATTTTGGACTCATCCAGCTGAAATGAGTGTAAATTGCTGTTCTTAACGTGATATCAGACCAAACACGTTCAACAATGCTACTCTCACTCAAAGTGACATAAAAATGACCCGACACACACTGTTCCATTAGTGAAAAAGTGAACAAGCTAAGTTTCAATGCAAAGAAGTCGTTTTAGACGTGTTTTTGAATTAAAAAGCTGAAAAGAAGAACACATGATTAGGGTGAAAAGCAGTTTAAAAGGGCTCTAAAATCCATCTATTCATCCATTTGAAATGGTTGAAAACTGCTGTTCTTAGTGTGATAGTAGACCAAACACGTTCAACAATGCTACTCTCACTCAACGTGACATAAAAATGACTTGACACACACTGTTCTATTCGTGCATTTTCAATTGAAGTTTCGCGTGCAAAGAAGTCGTTTTAGACGTGTTTTTGAATTAAAAAGCTGAAAAGAAGAACACATGATTAGGGTGAAAAGCAGTTTAAAATGGCTCTAAAATCCATCTATTCATCCATTTGAAATGGTTGAAAACTGCTGTTCTTAGTGCGATAGTAGACCAAACACGTTCAACAATGCTACTCTCACTCAACGTGACATAAAAATGACCTGACACACACTGTTCCGTTAGTGAATTTTCTGAACAAGTGAAGTTTCACGTGCAAAGAAGTCGTTTTAGACGTGTTTTTGAATAAAACAGCTGAAAATATGTCAAACACATGATTAGGGTGAAAAGAAGAGTTTCTACAATGATATTGTTAATAAAAGTGAGAGGTTTCCAATTATTTGTTAAAACAAGTTACCTCCTAGCTAAAAAGTCTTTTGGAGTTCTTTTGTACTCATCCATTTAAGGGAATTAAAACTGCTGTTCTTAATGTGATATCAGACCAAATACGTTCAGTAATGCAACTCTCACTCAACGTGACATAAAAATAACTTGACACACAGGTTTCCTTGCGTTTTTTGAACAAGTGAAGTTTGGATGCAAAGAAGTCGTTTTAGACGTGTTTTTGAATTAAAAAGCTGAAAAGAAGTCAAAGACATGATTAGGGTGAAAAGCAGTTTAAAAGGGCTCTAAACTCCATCTATTCATCCATTTGAAATGGTTGAAAACTGCTGTTCTTAGTGTGATAGTAGACCAAACACGTTCAACAATGCTACTCTCACTCAACGTGACATAAAAATGACTTGACACACACTGTTCTATTAGTGCATTTTCAATTGAAGTTTCGCGTGCAAAGAAGTTGTTTTAGACGTGTTTTTGAATTAAAAAGCTGAAAAGAAGAACACATGATTAGGGTGAAAAGCAGTTTAAAATGGCTCTAAAATCCATCTATTCATCCATTTGAAATGGTTGAAAACTGCTGTTCTTAGTGCGATAGTAGACCAAACACGTTCAACAATGCTACTCTCACTCAACGTGACATAAAAATGACCTGACACACACTGTTCCGTTAGTGAATTTTCTGAACAAGTGAAGTTTCGCGTGCAAAGAAGTCGTTTTAGACGTGTTTTTGAATGAAAAAGCTGAAAAGAAGTCAAACACATGATTAGGGTAAAAAAGCAGTTTAAAAGGGCTCTAAAATCCATCTATTCATCCATTTGAAATGGTTGAAAACTGCTGTTCTTAGTGCAATAGTAGACCAAACACGTTCAACAATGCTACTCTCACTCAACGTGACATAAAAATGACCTGACACACACTGTTCCGTTAGTGAATTTTCTGAACAAGTGAAGTTTCACGTGCAAAGAAGTCGTTTTAGACGTGTTTTTGAATAAAACAGCTGAAAATATGTCAAACACATGATTAGGGTGAAAAGAAGAGTTTCTACAATGATATTGTTAATAAAAGTGAGAGGTTTCCAATTATTTGTTAAAACAAGTTACCTCCTAGCTAAAAACTCTTTTGGAGTTCTTTTGTACTCATCCATTTAAGGGAATTAAAACTGCTGTTCTTAATGTGATATCAGACCAAATACGTTCAGTAATGCAACTCTCACTCAACGTGACATAAAAATAACTTGACACACAGGTTTCCTTGCGTTTTTTGAACAAGTGAAGTTTGGATGCAAAGAAGTCGTTTTAGACGTGTTTTTGAATTAAAAAGCTGAAAAGAAGTCAAAGACATGATTAGGGTGAAAAGCAGTTTAAAAGGGCTCTAAACTCCATCTATTCATCCATTTGAAATGGTTGAAAACTGCTGTTCTTAGTGCGATAGTAGACCAAACACGTTCAACAATGCTACTCTCACTCAACGTGACATAAAAATGACCTGACACACTGTTCCATTAGTGAAAAAGTGAACAATCTATGTTTCAATGCAAAGAAGTCGTTTTAGACGTGTTTTTGAATTAAAAAGCTGAAAAGAAAAACACATGATTAGGGTGAAAAGCAGTTTAAAATGGCTCTAAAATCCATCTATTCATCCATTTGAAATGGTTGAAAACTGCTGTTCTTAGTGCGATAGTAGACCAAACACGTTCAACAATGCTACTCTCACTCAACATGACATAAAAATGACCTGACACACACTGTTCCGTTAGTGAATTTTCTGAACAAGTGAAGTTTCACGTGCAAAGAAGTCGTTTTAGACGTGTTTTTGAATAAAACAGCTGAAAATATGTCAAACACATGATTAGGGTGAAAAGAAGAGTTTCTACAATGATATTGTTAATAAAAGTGAGAGGTTTCCAATTATTTGTTAAAACAAGTTACCTCCTAGCTAAAAAGTCTTTTGGAGTTCTTTTGTACTCATCCATTTAAGGGAATTAAAACTGCTGTTCTTAATGTGATATCAGACCAAATACGTTCAGTAATGCAACTCTCACTCAACGTGACATAAAAATAACTTGACACACAGGTTTCCTTGCGTTTTTTGAACAAGTGAAGTTTGGATGCAAAGAAGTCGTTTTAGACGTGTTTTTGAATTAAAAAGCTGAAAAGAAGTCAAAGACATGATTAGGGTGAAAAGCAGTTTAAAAGGGCTCTAAACTCCATCTATTCATCCATTTGAAATGGTTGAAAACTGCTGTTCTTAGTGTGATAGTAGACCAAACACGTTCAACAATGCTACTCTCACTCAACGTGACATAAAAATGACTTGACACACACTGTTCTATTAGTGCATTTTCAATTGAAGTTTCGCGTGCAAAGAAGTCGTTTTAGACGTGTTTTGAATTAAAAAGCTGAAAAGAAGAACACATGATTAGGGTGAAAAGCAGTTTAAAATGGCTCTAAAATCCATCTATTCATCCATTTGAAATGGTTGAAAACTGCTGCAGGTTTCCTTGCGTTTTTTGAACAAGTGAAGTTTCAATGCAAAGAAGTCGTTTTAGACGTGTTTTTGAATAAACCCGTTATAAAGAAGGTAGACTTTTTAACATGTGTTTAAACACCTGTGAGTGGGTGAAAAGCAGTCTAAAAGGTCTTCGACAATGATATTGTCAATAAAAGTAAGAGGTTTCCGTTATTTGTTAAAACAAGTGACCTCTTAGCTAAGAACAGTCTTTTGGGGTTATTTTGGACTCATCCAGCTGAAATGAGTGTAAATTGCTGTTCTTAACGTGATATCAGACCAAACACGTTCAACAATGCTACTCTCACTCAAAGTGACATAAAAATGACCCGACACACACTGTTCCATTAGTGAAAAAGTGAACAAGCTAAGTTTCAATGCAAAGAAGTCGTTTTAGACGTGTTTTTGAATTAAAAAGCTGAAAAGAAGAACACATGATTAGGGTGAAAAGCAGTTTAAAATGGCTCTAAAATCCATCTATTCATCCATTTGAAATGGTTGAAAACTGCTGTTCTTAGTGCGATAGTAGACCAAACACGTTCAACAATGCTACTCTCACTCAACGTGACATAAAAATGACCTGACACACACTGTTCCGTTAGTGAATTTTCTGAACAAGTGAAGTTTCACGTGCAAAGAAGTCGTTTTAGACGTGTTTTTGAATAAAACAGCTGAAAATATGTCAAACACATGATTAGGGTGAAAAGAAGAGTTTCTACAATGATATTGTTAATAAAAGTGAGAGGTTTCCAATTATTTGTTAAAACAAGTTACCTCCTAGCTAAAAAGTCTTTTGGAGTTCTTTTGTACTCATCCATTCAAGGGAATTAAAACTGCTGTTCTTAATGTGATATCAGACCAAATACGTTCAGTAATGCAACTCTCACTCAACGTGACATAAAAATAACTTGACACACAGGTTTCCTTGCGTTTTTTGAACAAGTGAAGTTTGGATGCAAAGAAGTCGTTTTAGACGTGTTTTTGAATTAAAAAGCTGAAAAGAAGAACACATGATTAGGGTGAAAAGCAGTTTAAAATGGCTCTAAACTCCATCTATTCATCCATTTGAAATGGTTGAAAACTGCTGTTCTTAGTGTGATAGTAGACCAAACACGTTCAACAATGCTACTCTCACTCAACGTGACATAAAAATGACTTGACACACACTGTTCTATTAGTGCATTTTCAATTGAAGTTTCGCGTGCAAAGAAGTCGTTTTAAACGTGTTTTTGAATTAAAAAGCTGAAAAGAAGAACACATGATTAGGGTGAAAAGCAGTTTAAAATGGCTCTAAAATCCATCTATTCATCCATTTGAAATGGTTGAAAACTGCTGTTCTTAGTGCGATAGTAGACCAAAAACGTTCAACAATGCTACTCTCACTCAACGTGACATAAAAATGACCTGACACACACTGTTCCATTAGTGAAAAAGTGAACAAGCTATGTTTCAATGCAAAGAAGTCGTTTTAGACGTGTTTTTGAATGAAAAAGCTGAAAAGAAGTCAAACACATGATTAGGGTGAAAAGAAGAGTTTCTACAATGATATTGTCAATAAAAGTGAGAGGTTTCCAATTATTTGTTAAAACAAGTTACCTCCTAGCTAAAAACTCTTTTGGAGTTCTTTTGTACTCATCCATTTAAGGGAATTACAACTGCTGTTCTTAATGTGATATCAGACCAAATACGTTCAGTAATGCAACTCTCACTCAACGTGACATAAAAATAACTTGACACACAGGTTTCCTTGCGTTTTTTGAACAAGTGAAGTTTCAATGCAAAGAAGTCGTTTTAGACGTGTTTTTGAATAAACCCGTTATAAAGAAGGTAGACTTTTTAACATGTGTTTAAACACCTGTGAGTGGGTGAAAAGCAGTCTAAAAGGTCTTCGACAATGATATTGTCAATAAAAGTAAGAGGTTTCCGTTATTTGTTAAAACAAGTGACCTCTTAGCTAAGAACAGTCTTTTGGGGTTATTTTGGACTCATCCAGCTGAAATGAGTGTAAATTGCTGTTCTTAACGTGATATCAGACCAAACACGTTCAACAATGCTACTCTCACTCAAAGTGACATAAAAATGACCCGACACACACTGTTCCATTAGTGAAAAAGTGAACAAGCTAAGTTTCAATGCAAAGAAGTCGTTTTAGACGTGTTTTTGAATTAAAAAGCTGAAAAGAAGAACACATGATTAGGGTGAAAAGCAGTTTAAAAGGGCTCTAAAATCCATCTATTCATCCATTTGAAATGGTTGAAAACTGCTGTTCTTAGTGTGATAGTAGACCAAACACGTTCAACAATGCTACTCTCACTCAACGTGACATAAAAATGACTTGACACACACTGTTCTATTCGTGCATTTTCAATTGAAGTTTCGCGTGCAAAGAAGTCGTTTTAGACGTGTTTTTGAATTAAAAAGCTGAAAAGAAGAACACATGATTAGGGTGAAAAGCAGTTTAAAATGGCTCTAAAATCCATCTATTCATCCATTTGAAATGGTTGAAAACTGCTGTTCTTAGTGCGATAGTAGACCAAACACGTTCAACAATGCTACTCTCACTCAACGTGACATAAAAATGACCTGACACACACTGTTCCGTTAGTGAATTTTCTGAACAAGTGAAGTTTCACGTGCAAAGAAGTCGTTTTAGACGTGTTTTTGAATAAAACAGCTGAAAATATGTCAAACACATGATTAGGGTGAAAAGAAGAGTTTCTACAATGATATTGTTAATAAAAGTGAGAGGTTTCCAATTATTTGTTAAAACAAGTTACCTCCTAGCTAAAAACTCTTTTGGAGTTCTTTTGTACTCATCCATTTAAGGGAATTAAAACTGCTGTTCTTAATGTGATATCAGACCAAATACGTTCAGTAATGCAACTCTCACTCAACGTGACATAAAAATAACTTGACACACAGGTTTCCTTGCGTTTTTTGAACAAGTGAAGTTTGGATGCAAAGAAGTCGTTTTAGACGTGTTTTTGAATTAAAAAGCTGAAAAGAAGTCAAAGACATGATTAGGGTGAAAAGCAGTTTAAAAGGGCTCTAAACTCCATCTATTCATCCATTTGAAATGGTTGAAAACTGCTGTTCTTAGTGTGATAGTAGACCAAACACGTTCAACAATGCTACTCTCACTCAACGTGACATAAAAATGACTTGACACACACTGTTCTATTAGTGCATTTTCAATTGAAGTTTCGCGTGCAAAGAAGTTGTTTTAGACGTGTTTTTGAATTAAAAAGCTGAAAAGAAGAACACATGATTAGGGTGAAAAGCAGTTTAAAATGGCTCTAAAATCCATCTATTCATCCATTTGAAATGGTTGAAAACTGCTGTTCTTAGTGCGATAGTAGACCAAACACGTTCAACAATGCTACTCTCACTCAACGTGACATAAAAATGACCTGACACACACTGTTCCGTTAGTGAATTTTCTGAACAAGTGAAGTTTCGCGTGCAAAGAAGTCGTTTTAGACGTGTTTTTGAATGAAAAAGCTGAAAAGAAGTCAAACACATGATTAGGGTAAAAAAGCAGTTTAAAAGGGCTCTAAAATCCATCTATTCATCCATTTGAAATGGTTGAAAACTGCTGTTCTTAGTGCAATAGTAGACCAAACACGTTCAACAATGCTACTCTCACTCAACGTGACATAAAAATGACCTGACACACACTGTTCCGTTAGTGAATTTTCTGAACAAGTGAAGTTTCACGTGCAAAGAAGTCGTTTTAGACGTGTTTTTGAATAAAACAGCTGAAAATATGTCAAACACATGATTAGGGTGAAAAGAAGAGTTTCTACAATGATATTGTTAATAAAAGTGAGAGGTTTCCAATTATTTGTTAAAACAAGTTACCTCCTAGCTAAAAAGTCTTTTGGAGTTCTTTTGTACTCATCCATTCAAGGGAATTAAAACTGCTGTTCTTAATGTGATATCAGACCAAATACGTTCAGTAATGCAACTCTCACTCAACGTGACATAAAAATAACTTGACACACAGGTTTCCTTGCGTTTTTTGAACAAGTGAAGTTTGGATGCAAAGAAGTCGTTTTAGACGTGTTTTTGAATTAAAAAGCTGAAAAGAAGTCAAAGACATGATTAGGGTGAAAAGCAGTTTAAAAGGGCTCTAAAATCCATCTATTCATCCATTTGAAATGGTTGAAAACTGCTGTTCTTAGTGTGATAGTAGACCAAACACGTTCAACAATGCTACTCTCACTCAACGTGACATAAAAATGACCTGACACACTGTTCCATTAGTGAAAAAGTGAACAAGCTATGTTTCAATGCAAAGAAGTCATTTTAGACGTGTTTTTGAATTAAAAAGCTGAAAAGAAAAACACATGATTAGGGTGAAAAGCAGTTTAAAATGGCTCTAAAATCCATCTATTCATCCATTTGAAATGGTTGAAAACTGCTGTTCTTAGTGCGATAGTAGACCAAACACGTTCAACAATGCTACTCTCACTCAACATGACATAAAAATGACCTGACACACACTGTTCCGTTAGTGAATTTTCTGAACAAGTGAAGTTTCACGTGCAAAGAAGTCGTTTTAGACGTGTTTTTGAATAAAACAGCTGAAAATATGTCAAACACATGATTAGGGTGAAAAGAAGAGTTTCTACAATGATATTGTTAATAAAAGTGAGAGGTTTCCAATTATTTGTTAAAACAAGTTACCTCCTAGCTAAAAAGTCTTTTGGAGTTCTTTTGTACTCATCCATTTAAGGGAATTAAAACTGCTGTTCTTAATGTGATATCAGACCAAATACGTTCAGTAATGCAACTCTCACTCAACGTGACATAAAAATAACTTGACACACAGGTTTCCTTGCGTTTTTTGAACAAGTGAAGTTTGGATGCAAAGAAGTCGTTTTAGACGTGTTTTTGAATTAAAAAGCTGAAAAGAAGTCAAAGACATGATTAGGGTGAAAAGCAGTTTAAAAGGGCTCTAAACTCCATCTATTCATCCATTTGAAATGGTTGAAAACTGCTGTTCTTAGTGTGATAGTAGACCAAACACGTTCAACAATGCTACTCTCACTCAACGTGACATAAAAATGACTTGACACACACTGTTCTATTAGTGCATTTTCAATTGAAGTTTCGCGTGCAAAGAAGTCGTTTTAGACGTGTTTTTGAATTAAAAAGCTGAAAAGAAGAACACATGATTAGGGTGAAAAGCAGTTTAAAATGGCTCTAAAATCCATCTATTCATCCATTTGAAATGGTTGAAAACTGCTGTTCTTAGTGCGATAGTAGACCAAACACGTTCAACAATGCTACTCTCACTCAAAGTGACATAAAAATGACCTGACACACACTGTTCCGTTAGTGAATTTTCTGAACAAGTGAAGTTTCACGTGCAAAGAAGTCGTTTTAGACGTGTTTTTGAATAAAACAGCTGAAAATATGTCAAACACATGATTAGGGTGAAAAGAAGAGTTTTTACAATGATATTGTTAATAAAAGTGAGAGGTTTCCAATTATTTGTTAAAACAAGTTACCTCCTAGCTAAAAAGTCTTTTGGAGTTCTTTTGTACTCATCCATTTAAGGGAATTAAAACTGCTGTTCTTAATGTGATATCAGACCAAATACGTTCAGTAATGCAACTCTCACTCAACGTGACATAAAAATAACTTGACACACAGGTTTCCTTGCGTTTTTTGAACAAGTGAAGTTTGGATGCAAAGAAGTCGTTTTAGACGTGTTTTTGAATTAAAAAGCTGAAAAGAAGTCAAAGACATGATTAGGGTGAAAAGCAGTTTAAAAGGGCTCTAAACTCCATCTATTCATCCATTTGAAATGGTTGAAAACTGCTGTTCTTAGTGTGATAGTAGACCAAACACGTTCAACAATGCTACTCTCACTCAACGTGACATAAAAATGACTTGACACACACTGTTCTATTAGTGCATTTTCAATTGAAGTTTCGCGTGCAAAGAAGTCGTTTTAGACGTGTTTTTGAATTAAAAAGCTGAAAAGAAGAACACATGATTAGGGTGAAAAGCAGTTTAAAATGGCTCTAAAATCCATCTATTCATCCATTTGAAATGGTTGAAAACTGCTGCAGGTTTCCTTGCGTTTTTTGAACAAGTGAAGTTTCAATGCAAAGAAGTCGTTTTAGACGTGTTTTTGAATAAACCCGTTATAAAGAAGGTAGACTTTTTAACATGTGTTTAAACACCTGTGAGTGGGTGAAAAGCAGTCTAAAAGGTCTTCGACAATGATATTGTCAATAAAAGTAAGAGGTTTCCGTTATTTGTTAAAACAAGTGACCTCTTAGCTAAGAACAGTCTTTTGGGGTTATTTTGGACTCATCCAGCTGAAATGAGTGTAAATTGCTGTTCTTAGTGTGATATCAGACCAAACACGTTCAACAATGCTACTCTCACTCAAAGTGACATAAAAATGACCCGACACACACTGTTCCATTAGTGAAAAAGTGAACAAGCTAAGTTTCAATGCAAAGAAGTCGTTTTAGACGTGTTTTTGAATTAAAAAGCTGAAAAGAAGAACACATGATTAGGGTGAAAAGCAGTTTAAAATGGCTCTAAAATCCATCTATTCATCCATTTGAAATGGTTGAAAACTGCTGTTCTTAGTGCGATAGTAGACCAAACACGTTCAACAATGCTACTCTCACTCAACGTGACATAAAAATGACCTGACACACACTGTTCCGTTAGTGAATTTTCTGAACAAGTGAAGTTTCACGTGCAAAGAAGTCGTTTTAGACGTGTTTTTGAATAAAACAGCTGAAAATATGTCAAACACATGATTAGGGTGAAAAGAAGAGTTTCTACAATGATATTGTTAATAAAAGTGAGAGGTTTCCAATTATTTGTTAAAACAAGTTACCTCCTAGCTAAAAAGTCTTTTGGAGTTCTTTTGTACTCATCCATTCAAGGGAATTAAAACTGCTGTTCTTAATGTGATATCAGACCAAATACGTTCAGTAATGCAACTCTCACTCAACGTGACATAAAAATAACTTGACACACAGGTTTCCTTGCGTTTTTTGAACAAGTGAAGTTTGGATGCAAAGAAGTCGTTTTAGACGTGTTTTTGAATTAAAAAGCTGAAAAGAAGAACACATGATTAGGGTGAAAAGCAGTTTAAAATGGCTCTAAACTCCATCTATTCATCCATTTGAAATGGTTGAAAACTGCTGTTCTTAGTGTGATAGTAGACCAAACACGTTCAACAATGCTACTCTCACTCAACGTGACATAAAAATGACTTGACACACACTGTTCTATTAGTGCATTTTCAATTGAAGTTTCGCGTGCAAAGAAGTCGTTTTAAACGTGTTTTTGAATTAAAAAGCTGAAAAGAAGAACACATGATTAGGGTGAAAAGCAGTTTAAAATGGCTCTAAAATCCATCTATTCATCCATTTGAAATGGTTGAAAACTGCTGTTCTTAGTGCGATAGTAGACCAAAAACGTTCAACAATGCTACTCTCACTCAACGTGACATAAAAATGACCTGACACACACTGTTCCATTAGTGAAAAAGTGAACAAGCTATGTTTCAATGCAAAGAAGTCGTTTTAGACGTGTTTTTGAATGAAAAAGCTGAAAAGAAGTCAAACACATGATTAGGGTGAAAAGAAGAGTTTCTACAATGATATTGTCAATAAAAGTGAGAGGTTTCCAATTATTTGTTAAAACAAGTTACCTCCTAGCTAAAAACTCTTTTGGAGTTCTTTTGTACTCATCCATTTAAGGGAATTACAACTGCTGTTCTTAATGTGATATCAGACCAAATACGTTCAGTAATGCAACTCTCACTCAACGTGACATAAAAATAACTTGACACACAGGTTTCCTTGCGTTTTTTGAACAAGTGAAGTTTCAATGCAAAGAAGTCGTTTTAGACGTGTTTTTGAATAAACCCGTTATAAAGAAGGTAGACTTTTTAACATGTGTTTAAACACCTGTGAGTGGGTGAAAAGCAGTCTAAAAGGTCTTCGACAATGATATTGTCAATAAAAGTAAGAGGTTTCCGTTATTTGTTAAAACAAGTGACCTCTTAGCTAAGAACAGTCTTTTGGGGTTATTTTGGACTCATCCAGCTGAAATGAGTGTAAATTGCTGTTCTTAACGTGATATCAGACCAAACACGTTCAACAATGCTACTCTCACTCAAAGTGACATAAAAATGACCCGACACACACTGTTCCATTAGTGAAAAAGTGAACAAGCTAAGTTTCAATGCAAAGAAGTCGTTTTAGACGTGTTTTTGAATTAAAAAGCTGAAAAGAAGAACACATGATTAGGGTGAAAAGCAGTTTAAAAGGGCTCTAAAATCCATCTATTCATCCATTTGAAATGGTTGAAAACTGCTGTTCTTAGTGTGATAGTAGACCAAACACGTTCAACAATGCTACTCTCACTCAACGTGACATAAAAATGACTTGACACACACTGTTCTATTCGTGCATTTTCAATTGAAGTTTCGCGTGCAAAGAAGTCGTTTTAGACGTGTTTTTGAATTAAAAAGCTGAAAAGAAGAACACATGATTAGGGTGAAAAGCAGTTTAAAATGGCTCTAAAATCCATCTATTCATCCATTTGAAATGGTTGAAAACTGCTGTTCTTAGTGCGATAGTAGACCAAACACGTTCAACAATGCTACTCTCACTCAACGTGACATAAAAATGACCTGACACACACTGTTCCGTTAGTGAATTTTCTGAACAAGTGAAGTTTCACGTGCAAAGAAGTCGTTTTAGACGTGTTTTTGAATAAAACAGCTGAAAATATGTCAAACACATGATTAGGGTGAAAAGAAGAGTTTCTACAATGATATTGTTAATAAAAGTGAGAGGTTTCCAATTATTTGTTAAAACAAGTTACCTCCTAGCTAAAAACTCTTTTGGAGTTCTTTTGTACTCATCCATTTAAGGGAATTAAAACTGCTGTTCTTAATGTGATATCAGACCAAATACGTTCAGTAATGCAACTCTCACTCAACGTGACATAAAAATAACTTGACACACAGGTTTCCTTGCGTTTTTTGAACAAGTGAAGTTTGGATGCAAAGAAGTCGTTTTAGACGTGTTTTTGAATTAAAAAGCTGAAAAGAAGTCAAAGACATGATTAGGGTGAAAAGCAGTTTAAAAGGGCTCTAAACTCCATCTATTCATCCATTTGAAATGGTTGAAAACTGCTGTTCTTAGTGTGATAGTAGACCAAACACGTTCAACAATGCTACTCTCACTCAACGTGACATAAAAATGACTTGACACACACTGTTCTATTAGTGCATTTTCAATTGAAGTTTCGCGTGCAAAGAAGTTGTTTTAGACGTGTTTTTGAATTAAAAAGCTGAAAAGAAGAACACATGATTAGGGTGAAAAGCAGTTTAAAATGGCTCTAAAATCCATCTATTCATCCATTTGAAATGGTTGAAAACTGCTGTTCTTAGTGCGATAGTAGACCAAACACGTTCAACAATGCTACTCTCACTCAACGTGACATAAAAATGACCTGACACACACTGTTCCGTTAGTGAATTTTCTGAACAAGTGAAGTTTCGCGTGCAAAGAAGTCGTTTTAGACGTGTTTTTGAATGAAAAAGCTGAAAAGAAGTCAAACACATGATTAGGGTAAAAAAGCAGTTTAAAAGGGCTCTAAAATCCATCTATTCATCCATTTGAAATGGTTGAAAACTGCTGTTCTTAGTGCAATAGTAGACCAAACACGTTCAACAATGCTACTCTCACTCAACGTGACATAAAAATGACCTGACACACACTGTTCCGTTAGTGAATTTTCTGAACAAGTGAAGTTTCACGTGCAAAGAAGTCGTTTTAGACGTGTTTTTGAATAAAACAGCTGAAAATATGTCAAACACATGATTAGGGTGAAAAGAAGAGTTTCTACAATGATATTGTTAATAAAAGTGAGAGGTTTCCAATTATTTGTTAAAACAAGTTACCTCCTAGCTAAAAAGTCTTTTGGAGTTCTTTTGTACTCATCCATTCAAGGGAATTAAAACTGCTGTTCTTAATGTGATATCAGACCAAATACGTTCAGTAATGCAACTCTCACTCAACGTGACATAAAAATAACTTGACACACAGGTTTCCTTGCGTTTTTTGAACAAGTGAAGTTTGGATGCAAAGAAGTCGTTTTAGACGTGTTTTTGAATTAAAAAGCTGAAAAGAAGTCAAAGACATGATTAGGGTGAAAAGCAGTTTAAAAGGGCTCTAAAATCCATCTATTCATCCATTTGAAATGGTTGAAAACTGCTGTTCTTAGTGTGATAGTAGACCAAACACGTTCAACAATGCTACTCTCACTCAACGTGACATAAAAATGACCTGACACACTGTTCCATTAGTGAAAAAGTGAACAAGCTATGTTTCAATGCAAAGAAGTCATTTTAGACGTGTTTTTGAATTAAAAAGCTGAAAAGAAAAACACATGATTAGGGTGAAAAGCAGTTTAAAATGGCTCTAAAATCCATCTATTCATCCATTTGAAATGGTTGAAAACTGCTGTTCTTAGTGCGATAGTAGACCAAACACGTTCAACAATGCTACTCTCACTCAACATGACATAAAAATGACCTGACACACACTGTTCCGTTAGTGAATTTTCTGAACAAGTGAAGTTTCACGTGCAAAGAAGTCGTTTTAGACGTGTTTTTGAATAAAACAGCTGAAAATATGTCAAACACATGATTAGGGTGAAAAGAAGAGTTTCTACAATGATATTGTTAATAAAAGTGAGAGGTTTCCAATTATTTGTTAAAACAAGTTACCTCCTAGCTAAAAAGTCTTTTGGAGTTCTTTTGTACTCATCCATTTAAGGGAATTAAAACTGCTGTTCTTAATGTGATATCAGACCAAATACGTTCAGTAATGCAACTCTCACTCAACGTGACATAAAAATAACTTGACACACAGGTTTCCTTGCGTTTTTTGAACAAGTGAAGTTTGGATGCAAAGAAGTCGTTTTAGACGTGTTTTTGAATTAAAAAGCTGAAAAGAAGAACACATGATTAGGGTGAAAAGCAGTTTAAAATGGCTCTAAACTCCATCTATTCATCCATTTGAAATGGTTGAAAACTGCTGTTCTTAGTGTGATAGTAGACCAAACACGTTCAACAATGCTACTCTCACTCAACGTGACATAAAAATGACTTGACACACACTGTTCTATTAGTGCATTTTCAATTGAAGTTTCGCGTGCAAAGAAGTCGTTTTAAACGTGTTTTTGAATTAAAAAGCTGAAAAGAAGAACACATGATTAGGGTGAAAAGCAGTTTAAAATGGCTCTAAAATCCATCTATTCATCCATTTGAAATGGTTGAAAACTGCTGTTCTTAGTGCGATAGTAGACCAAAAACGTTCAACAATGCTACTCTCACTCAACGTGACATAAAAATGACCTGACACACACTGTTCCATTAGTGAAAAAGTGAACAAGCTATGTTTCAATGCAAAGAAGTCGTTTTAGACGTGTTTTTGAATGAAAAAGCTGAAAAGAAGTCAAACACATGATTAGGGTGAAAAGAAGAGTTTCTACAATGATATTGTCAATAAAAGTGAGAGGTTTCCAATTATTTGTTAAAACAAGTTACCTCCTAGCTAAAAACTCTTTTGGAGTTCTTTTGTACTCATCCATTTAAGGGAATTACAACTGCTGTTCTTAATGTGATATCAGACCAAATACGTTCAGTAATGCAACTCTCACTCAACGTGACATAAAAATAACTTGACACACAGGTTTCCTTGCGTTTTTTGAACAAGTGAAGTTTCAATGCAAAGAAGTCGTTTTAGACGTGTTTTTGAATAAACCCGTTATAAAGAAGGTAGACTTTTTAACATGTGTTTAAACACCTGTGAGTGGGTGAAAAGCAGTCTAAAAGGTCTTCGACAATGATATTGTCAATAAAAGTAAGAGGTTTCCGTTATTTGTTAAAACAAGTGACCTCTTAGCTAAGAACAGTCTTTTGGGGTTATTTTGGACTCATCCAGCTGAAATGAGTGTAAATTGCTGTTCTTAACGTGATATCAGACCAAACACGTTCAACAATGCTACTCTCACTCAAAGTGACATAAAAATGACCCGACACACACTGTTCCATTAGTGAAAAAGTGAACAAGCTAAGTTTCAATGCAAAGAAGTCGTTTTAGACGTGTTTTTGAATTAAAAAGCTGAAAAGAAGAACACATGATTAGGGTGAAAAGCAGTTTAAAAGGGCTCTAAAATCCATCTATTCATCCATTTGAAATGGTTGAAAACTGCTGTTCTTAGTGTGATAGTAGACCAAACACGTTCAACAATGCTACTCTCACTCAACGTGACATAAAAATGACTTGACACACACTGTTCTATTCGTGCATTTTCAATTGAAGTTTCGCGTGCAAAGAAGTCGTTTTAGACGTGTTTTTGAATTAAAAAGCTGAAAAGAAGAACACATGATTAGGGTGAAAAGCAGTTTAAAATGGCTCTAAAATCCATCTATTCATCCATTTGAAATGGTTGAAAACTGCTGTTCTTAGTGCGATAGTAGACCAAACACGTTCAACAATGCTACTCTCACTCAACGTGACATAAAAATGACCTGACACACACTGTTCCGTTAGTGAATTTTCTGAACAAGTGAAGTTTCACGTGCAAAGAAGTCGTTTTAGACGTGTTTTTGAATAAAACAGCTGAAAATATGTCAAACACATGATTAGGGTGAAAAGAAGAGTTTCTACAATGATATTGTTAATAAAAGTGAGAGGTTTCCAATTATTTGTTAAAACAAGTTACCTCCTAGCTAAAAACTCTTTTGGAGTTCTTTTGTACTCATCCATTTAAGGGAATTAAAACTGCTGTTCTTAATGTGATATCAGACCAAATACGTTCAGTAATGCAACTCTCACTCAACGTGACATAAAAATAACTTGACACACAGGTTTCCTTGCGTTTTTTGAACAAGTGAAGTTTGGATGCAAAGAAGTCGTTTTAGACGTGTTTTTGAATTAAAAAGCTGAAAAGAAGTCAAAGACATGATTAGGGTGAAAAGCAGTTTAAAAGGGCTCTAAACTCCATCTATTCATCCATTTGAAATGGTTGAAAACTGCTGTTCTTAGTGTGATAGTAGACCAAACACGTTCAACAATGCTACTCTCACTCAACGTGACATAAAAATGACTTGACACACACTGTTCTATTAGTGCATTTTCAATTGAAGTTTCGCGTGCAAAGAAGTTGTTTTAGACGTGTTTTTGAATTAAAAAGCTGAAAAGAAGAACACATGATTAGGGTGAAAAGCAGTTTAAAATGGCTCTAAAATCCATCTATTCATCCATTTGAAATGGTTGAAAACTGCTGTTCTTAGTGCGATAGTAGACCAAACACGTTCAACAATGCTACTCTCACTCAACGTGACATAAAAATGACCTGACACACACTGTTCCGTTAGTGAATTTTCTGAACAAGTGAAGTTTCGCGTGCAAAGAAGTCGTTTTAGACGTGTTTTTGAATGAAAAAGCTGAAAAGAAGTCAAACACATGATTAGGGTAAAAAAGCAGTTTAAAAGGGCTCTAAAATCCATCTATTCATCCATTTGAAATGGTTGAAAACTGCTGTTCTTAGTGCAATAGTAGACCAAACACGTTCAACAATGCTACTCTCACTCAACGTGACATAAAAATGACCTGACACACACTGTTCCGTTAGTGAATTTTCTGAACAAGTGAAGTTTCACGTGCAAAGAAGTCGTTTTAGACGTGTTTTTGAATAAAACAGCTGAAAATATGTCAAACACATGATTAGGGTGAAAAGAAGAGTTTCTACAATGATATTGTTAATAAAAGTGAGAGGTTTCCAATTATTTGTTAAAACAAGTTACCTCCTAGCTAAAAAGTCTTTTGGAGTTCTTTTGTACTCATCCATTCAAGGGAATTAAAACTGCTGTTCTTAATGTGATATCAGACCAAATACGTTCAGTAATGCAACTCTCACTCAACGTGACATAAAAATAACTTGACACACAGGTTTCCTTGCGTTTTTTGAACAAGTGAAGTTTGGATGCAAAGAAGTCGTTTTAGACGTGTTTTTGAATTAAAAAGCTGAAAAGAAGTCAAAGACATGATTAGGGTGAAAAGCAGTTTAAAAGGGCTCTAAAATCCATCTATTCATCCATTTGAAATGGTTGAAAACTGCTGTTCTTAGTGTGATAGTAGACCAAACACGTTCAACAATGCTACTCTCACTCAACGTGACATAAAAATGACCTGACACACTGTTCCATTAGTGAAAAAGTGAACAAGCTATGTTTCAATGCAAAGAAGTCATTTTAGACGTGTTTTTGAATTAAAAAGCTGAAAAGAAAAACACATGATTAGGGTGAAAAGCAGTTTAAAATGGCTCTAAAATCCATCTATTCATCCATTTGAAATGGTTGAAAACTGCTGTTCTTAGTGCGATAGTAGACCAAACACGTTCAACAATGCTACTCTCACTCAACATGACATAAAAATGACCTGACACACACTGTTCCGTTAGTGAATTTTCTGAACAAGTGAAGTTTCACGTGCAAAGAAGTCGTTTTAGACGTGTTTTTGAATAAAACAGCTGAAAATATGTCAAACACATGATTAGGGTGAAAAGAAGAGTTTCTACAATGATATTGTTAATAAAAGTGAGAGGTTTCCAATTATTTGTTAAAACAAGTTACCTCCTAGCTAAAAAGTCTTTTGGAGTTCTTTTGTACTCATCCATTTAAGGGAATTAAAACTGCTGTTCTTAATGTGATATCAGACCAAATACGTTCAGTAATGCAACTCTCACTCAACGTGACATAAAAATAACTTGACACACAGGTTTCCTTGCGTTTTTTGAACAAGTGAAGTTTGGATGCAAAGAAGTCGTTTTAGACGTGTTTTTGAATTAAAAAGCTGAAAAGAAGTCAAAGACATGATTAGGGTGAAAAGCAGTTTAAAAGGGCTCTAAACTCCATCTATTCATCCATTTGAAATGGTTGAAAACTGCTGTTCTTAGTGTGATAGTAGACCAAACACGTTCAACAATGCTACTCTCACTCAACGTGACATAAAAATGACTTGACACACACTGTTCTATTAGTGCATTTTCAATTGAAGTTTCGCGTGCAAAGAAGTCGTTTTAGACGTGTTTTTGAATTAAAAAGCTGAAAAGAAGAACACATGATTAGGGTGAAAAGCAGTTTAAAATGGCTCTAAAATCCATCTATTCATCCATTTGAAATGGTTGAAAACTGCTGTTCTTAGTGCGATAGTAGACCAAACACGTTCAACAATGCTACTCTCACTCAAAGTGACATAAAAATGACCTGACACACACTGTTCCGTTAGTGAATTTTCTGAACAAGTGAAGTTTCACGTGCAAAGAAGTCGTTTTAGACGTGTTTTTGAATAAAACAGCTGAAAATATGTCAAACACATGATTAGGGTGAAAAGAAGAGTTTTTACAATGATATTGTTAATAAAAGTGAGAGGTTTCCAATTATTTGTTAAAACAAGTTACCTCCTAGCTAAAAAGTCTTTTGGAGTTCTTTTGTACTCATCCATTTAAGGGAATTAAAACTGCTGTTCTTAATGTGATATCAGACCAAATACGTTCAGTAATGCAACTCTCACTCAACGTGACATAAAAATAACTTGACACACAGGTTTCCTTGCGTTTTTTGAACAAGTGAAGTTTGGATGCAAAGAAGTCGTTTTAGACGTGTTTTTGAATTAAAAAGCTGAAAAGAAGTCAAAGACATGATTAGGGTGAAAAGCAGTTTAAAAGGGCTCTAAACTCCATCTATTCATCCATTTGAAATGGTTGAAAACTGCTGTTCTTAGTGTGATAGTAGACCAAACACGTTCAACAATGCTACTCTCACTCAACGTGACATAAAAATGACTTGACACACACTGTTCTATTAGTGCATTTTCAATTGAAGTTTCGCGTGCAAAGAAGTCGTTTTAGACGTGTTTTTGAATTAAAAAGCTGAAAAGAAGAACACATGATTAGGGTGTGTTGGAATTATATCTTTTTATAATTATATCTTTTTATGTTATGTTGGAATTATATCTTTTTATGTTATGTTGGAATTATATCTTTTTATGTGGAAAGTTACTGAGCTTAAAGTTCATCTTAGGTCACATCACGTGACAGTTAGAACTGCTGACTTATGCTAAATTGCTTGCACAGCTAGTCGAGCAGAAACTCTTGCAAGGCCGTCTTCCGCTTTCTTCTCTGATAATTGGCGTATATCTTCTTAGATAATTGCACAGCTAGTCGAGCAGAAACTCTTGCAAGGCCGTCTTCCGCTTTCTTCTCTGATAACTGGCGTATATCTTCTTAGATAATTGGCGTATAGCTACGATAGTTTTCATGACCTGTCTGCTTATCACCTCTTGCCAGGCCGTCTGCAAGGCCGTCTTCCTCTTTCTTCTCAGATAATTGGCGCACCATGACATCACCTGAATGTAGCCCACTGTCTTGCCTGCTATCTTGCAGCTGTTGTGATACCAGGTGAACCCCGCCTTCTGATGTGCATAAAATCCATGTGCTGCAAGTGCATCCTCGCACTCTGCAGGGAGTAATCTCCCATGAGACAAAGTGCCGAGAATATTCTCTTTGCAATTGAAAAATAAACTTTGAAGCTTCGACATTTCACTGAGTGTTTTGTTTATTTAACTCTGTTCAGAAATTGTCCACAACCAAGAGAAAACGAACACGAAGCTGGAGGACCAAGGGTCTTTAGGACCATATTATTTGGCTCCACTTCAACATTTGGTGACCCCGACGTGATCTTGGCTGGACTCCTGCCGGACAGAGACAACTCCAAAGGGTACCCCGACTTGTAAGGTAAGAGGAACTTTGCCTCTTAGGGCCTTGTCTCTGCCTGTCAGTATAAGGTTAAAATCTGTCTTTCCCTATTTGGAAAACGTTCTAGAATCATTGACTCGAACACCAGTGATTTGATTTAATAGACGTCTTTTTGTGAATGTCGAACCGGACGCTGTTTGGATTGATCGGTCTTTTAATTATACTTTGTGTCAGCGTCTGGTGGTTCTTACACCTAAATTATTCTTACAGTAAGAACACTCAACTAGGTTTACAGACGTTCAAACCTAGTTGTTTTAATGCTGCGGTTGCTCAAAGAGTTTGTGGGGTTGCCCCAGCTGATGACATTAGGCTGTAGAGGTTAAAGCAAACTATTGGCTAAAAACGTCTGGTAAATTCTTCCATAACTGAGTAGACTGAGAGGATTGTCTGGGACATCCTGCGCGCTAGAGATTTTGCGTCTGGGACGCCCGTCTGGGAATATTAGTGAAACGATCCGGGATCGTGGGTCGAGTGATACTGAGTTCCGTGTTGAGGTTCTCGGAGGAAACGACGCCGAATTTTCTTAACTAAATTGGGAAAAGGCCTAATAGAATTTACAATGGAAGGTGAATTCGATCGGGAAACAGACTGGTTCAACTGGAACTTAATTCCAGACGACCCAGATGGTGCACCATTAGAAAATCAAGCAAAAATTGCTATTTTAGTGGCATCCGAGGGACTGCCCACAAAGATCCGCAGTAAGACGGAGTCTGAAATGAAAGATTGGTTTGAAGATTGCTGTAAAAAAGGATGGTTACCACCGCTAACATCCAAAAAATCATTCGTCTTACTGATGAAAGAGGTTGAAAAAGCATGCATTAAAAGTTAAATGTACTGGCCACAACTGTCTCTGCAACAAATAGAATCAGTATTCCAGGAAGGCGGGCACGAGAGTCATATGTAAAGGTGGAAAAAGTTAAGTCACATGTACGATTGCTGTCAATGGGAGGATCAGTCAGAGTAAGTAGACAAGAGGTCAAAGAAAAGTGTGGTTGGAATAATCCTGACCCGCCTCCTTATCTGGGGGAGAATTTTGCATCTGTTTTTTCCAAAACTAACCCGTTTGCCAGTAATCCTTATGCAGAATTACAACAGACTCTGACTCTGACTCAGACCAGACCAGACCCGCCGTCACTATACGTCCAGGCACCAGTCTGGAACATCACCAGCGGGAAACTGCACATGGATCAGACCGCCCCATCCGCGCCCACACCCGCGACTGAAGGTAAAGTGGTACCGGAACATGTCAGAATCATGGCCGCGCCCTGTGAACGAGCTAACAAACAGCTTAAAGATGAATTTGAAGAAATCCTCAGGACCAGTAAAACTTATCCGGACCTGAGGCTTGCCCTGAGTGAGTTCAAGACGGAGCTGCTGCGCAGAGGGAATGCCTCCCGCAGCGTCAGAGACGAACTCCGTCAGAGGGTCCTACAAGCAGAACAAGAAGCGGAGGAACACTTCAAGACGTCACTCAAACATCATGAGGTATCATTTGACAACGAACAACATTCCACTTTACAGAAACAGGTGGCTGCACTTCAGGAACAGCTCTGTCGCCTCTCTTCCCGAGTGGAACCTCCCGTCTCCGCTCTTCCCCTCCCTTCTCTCCCTCCCCGGCCTCCAGCAGCGGAACCTCCCGTCTCCGCTCTTCCCCTCCCTTCTCTCCCTACCTCGCCTCCAACCCCGCCTCCCTGTCAGCCCACCTCAGAGGGACCTGTGACTCGATCCAGAGCCGCTGTACAAGCTCCATTGATGGATACAGTGGACCCCAACTCCGGACGGCGTGTTGCCGTCTACCGCCCTTTCCCTGCAGCAGATCTCAATGCCATGCTTCAGACATTGCCACCTATTTCATCGGGGGGACGCAATTGGTTTGCATCCGTGCAGCGTCAGGCTATGGGCCACGACTTGTGTGGTGGTGACATGCAAATGATTTTAACTAAAGTATGTCCTTTGTCTATCTTACCACAGGTTCTAGAGGAAACAGGGGTGGGTCGTATGGCTAAAGATGAACCTCTAGACCACGAAAATTTGGACCGCATTGACGTAGGTCTTAACGCACATTTCCCTTTGCCTCTGTGTGCTGTCCATGACATGGTGTTCACTCCAAAAGTTGGAGAGGACGCGACTACTTACGTTGATCGGGCCAAAACTGAATATCACATTAAAACAGGTTTTCTACATAATACCTCGCCTTTCCATGACTCAGTCTTTCGAGCTTCCATTTTGAAGGGGATTCCCAAAACAGTGGTTACCGCCATGGAAAACATACCAGATCTGGCTGAAATGACGGATGACCGGTGGTGTTCCTGCCTGAGACACTTTCTGAGGAGACATGCCAAAGAAAAAGATACTAAGGTAGAAAAACATCAAACTGCTGTTTCTCAATTGACCGTCATGCAGATCCAGGACATCAAGAAGAAAGAGGACTCTGTTTCCTCTCCTGCCTCTGCTCTTCCACCTGATGATGCAGATAGAATGATGTATCAGTCGGGGCCACGATCTTGGGGTGGGGCTGACACTCAACGTTACGTATGTTTCCGCTGTGGCAGAGAAGGTCATTGGGTCAAAGATTGCCCCGAGAGGCCCCCACCTAGGGGGCGTGGTCGTGGATTCCAACGCCCTCGTGGACGTGGCAGAGACATGGGACGGTGGCAGTCTCTAGATCGGCAGCAGTACCAACAGCGCCGCCCAGTGGACTCCAACCAAGGTTCGCCCGTCCCGAATCGCCAGCGTCTGCCCCCTGGTGAACAGTTCTCACAATGAAGATGCCCTGAACCCACGGACATAGGCATGCAGGAGCCTATGATCACCATTACGGTAGGAGGAGTGTCAACTCCTTTTATGGTTGATACTGGTGCCCGTTATTCCACCATCCAACGGCTTCCTCCTGGCGCCTATGTCACCAATGACGTAATTCCTTTAGTTGGGTTCAAGGGTGAAGAAATTGCCCTGCCAAAGACTTCCTCCATTTTGGTTTCTGCACACAACCAGTTATTAACTCACTCCTTTATCCTGGCTCCCTCCAGCCCTGCCAATCTTTTAGGGCGTGATTTAATGTGCAAGTTGTGTCCTTTGATAAAGTGTTCTGCCGACGGCCTGCAACTGATGTTTCCGGATGGATCATCCCGACTGTGCCTGTCTGCCACCAACCCCGTCAACACCATGTTTCCGGTACATGCCAAAGTTGCTGTGGTGTGCATGTATGCTGACATCTTTTGGGTTGTGATGGACACTGATGCTGGACAGTGGACTCCTGTTGAGACTTTCTGGACAAAGTGGTCGCCCTGGGTCCGTCACCTACGCCCCTATGATCTGGTCTCTGACGCTTTGCATTGTACTCTGTATTATGACAGGATGGAAGACACAATTTTCCTGGGAGCCTTCCAGGAGGTGGAAGGACTCCCGTGGGATCTCTCTCTCCAAGATCTCTACGTAGGACCTCAGGGTGTGGCTTGGGCCGTATCCTTGACGCCCGAACAGCAGAAGTGGTATCGTATGGATGATCCTCCAGATCCTCCGATGCCGCCTTGCTATCCTCATGTCTCCTTGGCTGTCTCCCCAAAACACACACAGAAAGATCTGGGTCCCTTCGTGAAAGCTTGCATCGATGCTGATGATTGGAAGCCGACATTCTACTCTGGTTTGCACTATTCTGCATCTCTTGACTCATATCGCATTTTGTCTCCAGAATTTGTGATCCCTTCCGTCCTAGAACACAGCGTCCTGGACAGGCACCATGGCAGAGAAACATCCGACAGCGATTTGGCACCTGCGCTGATTGACTCTCTTCCCGACTCCCTCTGGACCCAGGGTCCTACGGATGTCGGTCGTTGTGACGTCACGCCAGTCACGTTTCAAATGAAACCGGGTCCCATTTGGGTTCCTCAATATCCGGTTCCTGCGAAGGGTAAGGCCGGTGTAACTGAGACCATAAACGGGTTGCTTGAAGCTGGTGTGCTTGCTCTAATTGACAGCTCTCCTTTTAATACACCCATTCTCCCTGTAGAAAAGAAAGGTACAGGCAAATGGAGGATGGTCCATGATTTGAGAGCTATAAATGCTGCAGTCACCACTCCCACCCTTCCGGTCCCGAACCCTCATGCTGCACTCTCACTGTTGTCGCCCTCTCACACTCACTTCACTGTCATCAACTTGGCTAATGCTTTTTTCAGTATTCCTCTTCATCCATCCATGAAACCTTATCTGGCCTTCACCTGGGATGGAAGGAGATACTCCTACAACTGTCTGCCCATGGGGTTCCTCCTTTCTCCTGGTCTCTTCAACGTCCATCTTCGTGAGCTTCTGAAACCTTTGTCTCTTCCGCCCGGTGTGCTCCTCGTCCAGTACGTCGATGACCTCCTGGTTGCGGCTCCATCAGAGCAATCCTGTCTGGACACGACTCACTCTCTGCTCCTTCGTCTCCATGAAGTAGGCCTTAAAGTTTCTAAATCCAAAATTCAAGTTGCCAGAACTCAAGTCTCTTTCCTTGGTCGCTGTGTATCCCGGATGGGCACAGGCCTCTCCTCCTCGCACAGAGAAGACATTTTACACTCTGCTCGTCCATCTACCGTGAAGCAAATGCTAGCTTTTCTGGGGTTGTGTAACTACTCTCGCCATCATGTTGTTGACTTCTCAGAGTGCACGCATCCTCTCCGTGCTATGGTCAAGGAAGTCGGCATGCGGAACCTTTCAGCCGCTTTGGCCTGGACTCCGGACGCTGATGCTGCCTTTTCTCACCTTAAGGCATGTTTGGCCTCTGCTACATCTCTTTCCATTCCTGACTACAATAAGATGTTTTTCCTCGATGTGGCTGAAAAAGCAAGCAGTGTTTCTGCTGTGCTTTTTCAAAAGGGGGATAGAGGAGAACGAAACGTCTGTATGTATGTCTCAACACCATTGGACAATTATGAAAAACGCCAAACGCCCTGTTCATCTTTTGCCTCAGCACTAGCTAGGTTGGTCCAGAAAACTGCCCACGTGGTACTTCATCATCCACTGACCATCAGAACTGGACACAGCACTGTCCAATACATCACAAGCCAATTCTTCACCATGACTGGAGGACGCCAACGCAAGATTGAATCGGTCATCACTCAACCACACATCATCTTCATCCATGAAGGGATCAATATGGCTGATGGTCTGATTGAAGGTACCCCACACTTTTGTACAGAAAAAGTCCAAGACGACACAAAACTCAGAGATGACTTGTACGAACAGCCATTGACTAACCCCGACATGACGTTGTTCACCGACGGATGTTGTTTTAAAGGCATGGATGGCCTGCAATCAGGTTTTGCCATAGTTCAACATCAAAACGACGATTTTGAGACAGTTAAGGAAGTCAGACTGGACGGACCACAGTCAGCACAGAGAGCTGAAATCCTAGCAGTCGCAGAAGCTCTAGGACTCGCAAAAGACCAAACTGTAAATATCTACACTGATTCTGCTTATGCTCATTTGGTTGTACATACTGCATTAAGTGAATGGCAACGGAACAATTATCAGACAGCAACAGGAAGTCCAATTAAACACCTGAAAGAGGTAATGCATCTCCAGGAAATGCTGATGTTGCCAAAAGCTGTTGCTGTTATCAAGTGTCCAGGTCATTCCAGAAAAAATGACCTGATTGCAAATGGAAACGCCGCAGCAGATGCAGCTGCTAAAAAGGTGGCAGGTTATCAGCCAGCACTCCAACTCTCGGTGAGTGACAAAGAAATTGATTGCAAAATAACGAATGATGTGATCCGAGAGTGGCAGGTGAAAGCTAGCCCAGAAGAAAGGAGTTTGTGGAAGGCAAAAGGGGGTGAAAAGAATGATGAAGGAACCTGGAACAAAGAAGGTAAACCTGTGCCGCCTCAAAAACAATTGAAAGTTTTGATTCAAGAAGCCCATGGACCATGCCACGTAGGCACGGACGAAACACTGAGACGTCTCTGTGGCTGGTGGCATCCGTTCATGAGAACAATTGTGAAAAGTGAACTGCAGGACTGCAGTGTTTGCAATAGGCATAATTGCCTGCCAACAACTAAACCACCTCCAGGGGTGCAGGACCAGGAAGTGATAGCACCTGGTCAGGTAATTTCAATGGATTTTACCGACATGATCCAATCGGTTAATGGGTATCGATACCTGTTAGTGATTGTTGACTCTTTTTCAGGATGGCCTGAGGCTTATCCATGCAGAGCAGAGACAGCAGCTTCTGTAGTGAAACATTTGGTTAACCATTACATTCCAACTCATGGTTTTCCGAGAAAAATCAGGTCAGACAATGGAACTCATTTCAAAAACAAACATCTACAACAGGTGGAAAGTATGTTGGGATTGAGACACACTTTTGGCGCTGTGTATCACCCTCAGTCACAGGGAAAGGTCGAACGAATGAATCGCAACATCAAAGAAAATTGTCAAAATCCATGGCCTCGTCAAAGATGAATTGGCTACAGGCCCTCCCTGTGGCTCTGTTGAATGTCAGAATGTCATTGAATTCATCCACAGGTTGGACCCCATTTGAGGCACACACTAACAGACCTTTTCCAGCTCCCACAGCTCCATTGGAACCAGTTCCCGGATTCCAAGGCCCAAAAGGCCTCCGCGAACTAACAGTCAATTTTTCCCATCTCACAGAACCACAGGAGAAACCACCAAAAAGTGTGAATGTGTGTGAATGGGTGTGGCTGAGAGTAATCAAACGAAAATGGTCTGAACCTAGGTGGACAGGTCCCCATCAAGTCATTGAGAGAACCGGAACCGCAGTTCGGCTTCTAGGAAGAGGGGACACGTGGTTTCATCTGACGTCCACCAGGCCTGCAAAGACCCCAACGGGAGTCGCTCTCCCCTCTCCAAAAGCTGCTAATAGTGGTGACGACCACTAGGGCATCCGCCCCAACTGAGGACATCGAGCAACGGCTCCAACTGAGGACATCGAGTGAGTGGTTGTTCAACGTGGCGTAAAGTCACAAAGCAACCCGAGAGCAGGCAATTACGTTCAGTAACTGACCTAAGCTTTTGAAGAGACCCCAGCGGTCACGGTGCAGCGTTCCCGAGCATCGCTCTCAACCAGCGTCCGGACGAGCCAGTATCCAGAGGGGTCAACCCAGAGGAAAAGGTGCAAGACCTCCCTCTCTACAAGCAACAACCGTTATCTTCAGTCTAAAAAAAAAAAACAAAAAAAAAAACATGCTGTATTTCCTTGTTTTTAGTCTTTTGGCTGTCACTGCTGCATCCTCTCCTGACAAATGTTTACAACAGTATGGTGGGTTAACGCTTAGCTACACTGAGGGGGCTACAGCTTCTTATACCTTTGATCTCTGCAAAGTAATTAACTGCAGGGGTCCTGGCGCACCATGGCGACACTATGATGTTTACATCTGCGGTCACAGTGACAACTCCCTTAATGACCCGTGGTGTGCTTCTTGGTCCTCTGTTTGGTATTCCACAGAACATGGGTTCCAGCCCCCCACTTCTGGATTGGGCTCCTTCTTTTCTCTGCAAAGGGATTACTCCCCCACAAGTAATCCTTTAACTCTGTCCATTAAACCCCTATTTTTCCCAACATCTCAATGTCATGCTAGTGTTATGGAACCCTGCGGAAGGTTCTCTCCCGGCAGCAGGTTTTGCTCTACAGATTTTCTACATTTAATTTTAGGTGTTGGACTCTTTCGAGTCCAAAAGGGGGATTGTTGGAATTATATCTTTTTATAATTATATCTTTTTATGTTATGTTGGAATTATATCTTTTTATGTTATGTTGGAATTATATCTTTTTATGTGGAAAGTTACTGAGCTTAAAGTTCATCTTAGGTCACATCACGTGACAGTTAGAACTGCTGACTTATGCTAAATTGCTTGCACAGCTAGTCGAGCAGAAACTCTTGCAAGGCCGTCTTCCGCTTTCTTCTCTGATAATTGGCGTATATCTTCTTAGATAATTGCACAGCTAGTCGAGCAGAAACTCTTGCAAGGCCGTCTTCCGCTTTCTTCTCTGATAACTGGCGTATATCTTCTTAGATAATTGGCGTATAGCTACGATAGTTTTCATGACCTGTCTGCTTATCACCTCTTGCCAGGCCGTCTGCAAGGCCGTCTTCCTCTTTCTTCTCAGATAATTGGCGCACCATGACATCACCTGAATGTAGCCCACTGTCTTGCCTGCTATCTTGCAGCTGTTGTGATACCAGGTGAACCCCGCCTTCTGATGTGCATAAAATCCATGTGCTGCAAGTGCATCCTCGCACTCTGCAGGGAGTAATCTCCCATGAGACAAAGTGCCGAGAATATTCTCTTTGCAATTGAAAAATAAACTTTGAAGCTTCGACATTTCACTGAGTGTTTTGTTTATTTAACTCTGTTCAGAAATTGTCCACAACCAAGAGAAAACGAACACGAAGCTGGAGGACCAAGGGTCTTTAGGACCATATTATTTGGCTCCACTTCAACAGGTGAAAAGCAGTTTAAAATGGCTCTAAAATCCATCTATTCATCCATTTGAAATGGTTGAAAACTGCTGTTCTTAGTGCGATAGTAGACCAAACACGTTCAACAATGCTACTCTCACTCAACGTGACATAAAAATGACCTGACACACACTGTTCCGTTAGTGAATTTTCTGAACAAGTGAAGTTTCACGTGCAAAGAAGTCGTTTTAGACGTGTTTTTGAATAAAACAGCTGAAAATATGTCAAACACATGATTAGGGTGAAAAGAAGAGTTTCTACAATGATATTGTTAATAAAAGTGAGAGGTTTCCAATTATTTGTTAAAACAAGTTACCTCCTAGCTAAAAAGTCTTTTGGAGTTCTTTTGTACTCATCCATTCAAGTGAATTAAAACTGCTGTTCTTAATGTGATATCAGACCAAATACGTTCAGTAATGCAACTCTCACTCAACGTGACATAAAAATGACCTGACACACTGTTCCATTAGTGAAAAAGTGAACAATCTATGTTTCAATGCAAAGAAGTCGTTTTAGACGTGTTTTTGAATTAAAAAGCTGAAAAGAAAAACACATGATTAGGGTGAAAAGCAGTTTAAAATGGCTCTAAAATCCATCTATTCATCCATTTGAAATGGTTGAAAACTGCTGTTCTTAGTGTGATAGTAGACCAAACACGTTCAACAATGCTACTCTCACTCAACGTGACATAAAAATGACTTGACACACACTGTTCTATTAGTGCATTTTCAATTGAAGTTTCGCGTGCAAAGAAGTCGTTTTAGACGTGTTTTTGAATTAAAAAGCTGAAAAGAAGAACACATGATTAGGGTGAAAAGCAGTTTAAAATGGCTCTAAAATCCATCTATTCATCCATTTGAAATGGTTGAAAACTGCTGTTCTTAGTGCGATAGTAGACCAAACACGTTCAACAATGCTACTCTCACTCAACGTGACATAAAAATGACCTGACACACTGTTCCGTTAGTGAATTTTCTGAACAAGTGAAGTTTCACGTGCAAAGAAGTCGTTTTAGACGTGTTTTTGAATGAAAAAGCTGAAAAGAAGTCAAACACATGATTAGGGTGAAAAGAAGAGTTTCTACAATGATATTGTTAATAAAAGTGAGAGGTTTCCAATTATTTGTTAAAACAAGTTACCTCCTAGCTAAAAAGTCTTTTGGAGTTCTTTTGTACTCATCCATTTAAGGGAATTAAAACTGCTGTTCTTAATGTGATATCAGACCAAATACGTTCAGTAATGCAACTCTCACTCAACGTGACATAAAAATAACTTGACACACAGGTTTCCTTGCGTTTTTTGAACAAGTGAAGTTTGGATGCAAAGAAGACGTTTTAGACGTGTTTTTGAATTAAAAAGCTGAAAAGAAGTCAAACACATGATTAGGGTGAAAAGCAGTTTAAAAGGGCTCTAAACTCCATCTATTCATCCATTTGAAATGGTTGAAAACTGCTGTTCTTAGTGTGATAGTAGACCAAACACGTTCAACAATGCTACTCTCACTCAACGTGACATAAAAATGACTTGACACACACTGTTCTATTAGTGCATTTTCAATTGAAGTTTCGCGTGCAAAGAAGTCGTTTTAGACGTGTTTTTGAATTAAAAAGCTGAAAAGAAGAACACATGATTAGGGTGAAAAGCAGTTTAAAATGGCTCTAAAATCCATCTATTCATCCATTTGAAATGGTTGAAAACTGCTGTTCTTAGTGCGATAGTAGACCAAACACGTTCAACAATGCTACTCTCACTCAACGTGACATAAAAATGACCTGACACACACTGTTCCGTTAGTGAATTTTCTGAACAAGTGAAGTTTCACGTGCAAAGAAGTCGTTTTAGACGTGTTTTTGAATAAAACAGCTGAAAATATGTCAAACACATGATTAGGGTGAAAAGAAGAGTTTCTACAATGATATTGTTAATAAAAGTGAGAGGTTTCCAATTATTTGTTAAAACAAGTTACCTCCTAGCTAAAAAGTCTTTTGGAGTTCTTTTGTACTCATCCATTTAAGGGAATTAAAACTGCTGTTCTTAATGTGATATCAGACCAAATACGTTCAGTAATGCAACTCTCACTCAACGTGACATAAAAATAACTTGACACACAGGTTTCCTTGCGTTTTTTGAACAAGTGAAGTTTGGATGCAAAGAAGTCGTTTTAGACGTGTTTTTGAATTAAAAAGCTGAAAAGAAGTCAAAGACATGATTAGGGTGAAAAGCAGTTTAAAAGGGCTCTAAACTCCATCTATTCATCCATTTGAAATGGTTGAAAACTGCTGTTCTTAGTGTGATAGTAGACCAAACACGTTCAACAATGCTACTCTCACTCAACGTGACATAAAAATGACTTGACACACACTGTTCTATTAGTGCATTTTCAATTGAAGTTTCGCGTGCAAAGAAGTCGTTTTAGACGTGTTTTTGAATTAAAAAGCTGAAAAGAAGAACACATGATTAGGGTGAAAAGCAGTTTAAAATGGCTCTAAAATCCATCTATTCATCCATTTGAAATGGTTGAAAACTGCTGTTCTTAGTGCGATAGTAGACCAAACACGTTCAACAATGCTACTCTCACTCAACGTGACATAAAAATGACCTGACACACACTGTTCCGTTAGTGAATTTTCTGAACAAGTGAAGTTTCACGTGCAAAGAAGTCGTTTTAGACGTGTTTTTGAATAAAACAGCTGAAAATATGTCAAACACATGATTAGGGTGAAAAAAAGAGTTTCTACAATGATATTGTTAATAAAAGTGAGAGGTTTCCAATTATTTGTTAAAACAAGTTACCTCCTAGCTAAAAACTCTTTTGGAGTTCTTTTGTACTCATCCATTTAAGGGAATTAAAACTGCTGTTCTTAATGTGATATCAGACCAAATACGTTCAGTAATGCAACTCTCACTCAACGTGACATAAAAATAACTTGACACACAGGTTTCCTTGCGTTTTTTGAACAAGTGAAGTTTGGATGCAAAGAAGTCGTTTTAGACGTGTTTTTGAATTAAAAAGCTGAAAAGAAGTCAAACACATGATTAGGGTAAAAAAGCAGTTTAAAAGGGCTCTAAAATCCATCTATTCATCCATTTGAAATGGTTGAAAACTGCTGTTCTTAGTGCAATAGTAGACCAAACACGTTCAACAATGCTACTCTCACTCAACGTGACATAAAAATGACCTGACACACACTGTTCCGTTAGTGAATTTTCTGAACAAGTGAAGTTTCACGTGCAAAGAAGTCGTTTTAGACGTGTTTTTGAATAAAACAGCTGAAAATATGTCAAACACATAATTAGGGTGAAAAGAAGAGTTTCTACAATGATATTGTTAATAAAAGTGAGAGGTTTCCAATTATTTGTTAAAACAAGTTACCTCCTAGCTAAAAAGTCTTTTGGAGTTCTTTTGTACTCATCCATTCAAGTGAATTAAAACTGCTGTTCTTAATGTGATATCAGACCAAATACGTTCAGTAATGCAACTCTCACTCAACGTGACATAAAAATGACCTGACACACTGTTCCATTAGTGAAAAAGTGAACAATCTATGTTTCAATGCAAAGAAGTCGTTTTAGACGTGTTTTTGAATTAAAAAGCTGAAAAGAAAAACACATGATTAGGGTGAAAAGCAGTTTAAAATGGCTCTAAAATCCATCTATTCATCCATTTGAAATGGTTGAAAACTGCTGTTCTTAGTGCGATAGTAGACCAAACACGTTCAACAATGCTACTCTCACTCAACATGACATAAAAATGACCTGACACACACTGTTCCGTTAGTGAATTTTCTGAACAAGTGAAGTTTCGCGTGCAAAGAAGTCGTTTTAGACGTGTTTTTGAATAAAACAGCTGAAAATATGTCAAACACATGATTAGGGTGAAAAGAAGAGTTTCTACAATGATATTGTTAATAAAAGTGAGAGGTTTCCAATTATTTGTTAAAACAAGTTACCTCCTAGCTAAAAAGTCTTTTGGAGTTCTTTTGTACTCATCCATTTAAGGGAATTAAAACTGCTGTTCTTAATGTGATATCAGACCAAATACGTTCAGTAATGCAACTCTCACTCAACGTGACATAAAAATAACTTGACACACAGGTTTCCTTGCGTTTTTTGAACAAGTGAAGTTTGGATGCAAAGAAGTCGTTTTAGACGTGTTTTTGAATTAAAAAGCTGAAAAGAAGTCAAAGACATGATTAGGGTGAAAAGCAGTTTAAAAGGGCTCTAAACTCCATCTATTCATCCATTTGAAATGGTTGAAAACTGCTGTTCTTAGTGTGATAGTAGACCAAACACGTTCAACAATGCTACTCTCACTCAACGTGACATAAAAATGACTTGACACACACTGTTCTATTAGTGCATTTTCAATTGAAGTTTCGCGTGCAAAGAAGTCGTTTTAGACGTGTTTTTGAATTAAAAAGCTGAAAAGAAGAACACATGATTAGGGTGAAAAGCAGTTTAAAATGGCTCTAAAATCCATCTATTCATCCATTTGAAATGGTTGAAAACTGCTGTTCTTAGTGCGATAGTAGACCAAACACGTTCAACAATGCTACTCTCACTCAACGTGACATAAAAATGACCTGACACACACTGTTCCGTTAGTGAATTTTCTGAACAAGTGAAATTTCGCGTGCAAAGAAGTCGTTTTAGACGTGTTTTTGAATGAAAAAGCTGAAAAGAAGTCAAACACATGATTAGGGTAAAAAAGCAGTTTAAAAGGGCTCTAAAATCCATCTATTCATCCATTTGAAATGGTTGAAAACTGCTGTTCTTAGTGCAATAGTAGACCAAACACGTTCAACAATGCTACTCTCACTCAACGTGACATAAAAATGACCTGACACACACTGTTCCGTTAGTGAATTTTCTGAACAAGTGAAGTTTCACGTGCAAAGAAGTCGTTTTAGACGTGTTTTTGAATAAAACAGCTGAAAATATGTCAAACACATGATTAGGGTGAAAAGAAGAGTTTCTACAATGATATTGTTAATAAAAGTGAGAGGTTTCCAATTATTTGTTAAAACAAGTTACCTCCTAGCTAAAAAGTCTTTTGGAGTTCTTTTGTACTCATCCATTCAAGGGAATTAAAACTGCTGTTCTTAATGTGATATCAGACCAAATACGTTCAGTAATGCAACTCTCACTCAACGTGACATAAAAATAACTTGACACACAGGTTTCCTTGCGTTTTTTGAACAAGTGAAGTTTGGATGCAAAGAAGTCGTTTTAGACGTGTTTTTGAATGAAAAAGCTGAAAAGAAGTCAAAGACATGATTAGGGTGAAAAGCAGTTTAAAAGGGCTCTAAAATCCATCTATTCATCCATTTGAAATGGTTGAAAACTGCTGTTCTTAGTGTGATAGTAGACCAAACACGTTCAACAATGCTACTCTCACTCAACGTGACATAAAAATGACTTGACACACACTGTTCTATTAGTGCATTTTCAATTGAAGTTTCGCGTGCAAAGAAGTCGTTTTAGACGTGTTTTTGAATTAAAAAGCTGAAAAGAAGAACACATGATTAGGGTGAAAAGCAGTTTAAAATGGCTCTAAAATCCATCTATTCATCCATTTGAAATGGTTGAAAACTGCTGTTCTTAGTGCGATAGTAGACCAAACACGTTCAACAATGCTACTCTCACTCAACATGACATAAAAATGACCTGACACACACTGTTCCGTTAGTGAATTTTCTGAACAAGTGAAGTTTCACGTGCAAAGAAGTCGTTTTAGACGTGTTTTTGAATAAAACAGCTGAAAATATGTCAAACACATGATTAGGGTGAAAAGAAGAGTTTCTACAATGATATTGTTAATAAAAGTGAGAGGTTTCCAATTATTTGTTAAAACAAGTTACCTCCTAGCTAAAAAGTCTTTTGGAGTTCTTTTGTACTCATCCATTTAAGGGAATTAAAACTGCTGTTCTTAATGTGATATCAGACCAAATACGTTCAGTAATGCAACTCTCACTCAACGTGACATAAAAATAACTTGACACACAGGTTTCCTTGCGTTTTTTGAACAAGTGAAGTTTGGATGCAAAGAAGTCGTTTTAGACGTGTTTTTGAATTAAAAAGCTGAAAAGAAGTCAAAGACATGATTAGGGTGAAAAGCAGTTTAAAAGGGCTCTAAACTCCATCTATTCATCCATTTGAAATGGTTGAAAACTGCTGTTCTTAGTGTGATAGTAGACCAAACACGTTCAACAATGCTACTCTCACTCAACGTGACATAAAAATGACTTGACACACACTGTTCTATTAGTGCATTTTCAATTGAAGTTTCGCGTGCAAAGAAGTCGTTTTAGACGTGTTTTTGAATTAAAAAGCTGAAAAGAAGAACACATGATTAGGGTGAAAAGCAGTTTAAAATGGCTCTAAAATCCATCTATTCATCCATTTGAAATGGTTGAAAACTGCTGTTCTTAGTGCGATAGTAGACCAAACACGTTCAACAATGCTACTCTCACTCAACGTGACATAAAAATGACCTGACACACACTGTTCCGTTAGTGAATTTTCTGAACAAGTGAAGTTTCACGTGCAAAGAAGTCGTTTTAGACGTGTTTTTGAATAAAACAGCTGAAAATATGTCAAACACATGATTAGGGTGAAAAAAAGAGTTTCTACAATGATATTGTTAATAAAAGTGAGAGGTTTCCAATTATTTGTTAAAACAAGTTACCTCCTAGCTAAAAACTCTTTTGGAGTTCTTTTGTACTCATCCATTTAAGGGAATTAAAACTGCTGTTCTTAATGTGATATCAGACCAAATACGTTCAGTAATGCAACTCTCACTCAACGTGACATAAAAATAACTTGACACACAGGTTTCCTTGCGTTTTTTGAACAAGTGAAGTTTGGATGCAAAGAAGTCGTTTTAGACGTGTTTTTGAATTAAAAAGCTGAAAAGAAGTCAAACACATGATTAGGGTAAAAAAGCAGTTTAAAAGGGCTCTAAAATCCATCTATTCATCCATTTGAAATGGTTGAAAACTGCTGTTCTTAGTGCAATAGTAGACCAAACACGTTCAACAATGCTACTCTCACTCAACGTGACATAAAAATGACCTGACACACACTGTTCCGTTAGTGAATTTTCTGAACAAGTGAAGTTTCACGTGCAAAGAAGTCGTTTTAGACGTGTTTTTGAATAAAACAGCTGAAAATATGTCAAACACATAATTAGGGTGAAAAGAAGAGTTTCTACAATGATATTGTTAATAAAAGTGAGAGGTTTCCAATTATTTGTTAAAACAAGTTACCTCCTAGCTAAAAAGTCTTTTGGAGTTCTTTTGTACTCATCCATTCAAGTGAATTAAAACTGCTGTTCTTAATGTGATATCAGACCAAATACGTTCAGTAATGCAACTCTCACTCAACGTGACATAAAAATGACCTGACACACTGTTCCATTAGTGAAAAAGTGAACAATCTATGTTTCAATGCAAAGAAGTCGTTTTAGACGTGTTTTTGAATTAAAAAGCTGAAAAGAAAAACACATGATTAGGGTGAAAAGCAGTTTAAAATGGCTCTAAAATCCATCTATTCATCCATTTGAAATGGTTGAAAACTGCTGTTCTTAGTGCGATAGTAGACCAAACACGTTCAACAATGCTACTCTCACTCAACATGACATAAAAATGACCTGACACACACTGTTCCGTTAGTGAATTTTCTGAACAAGTGAAGTTTCGCGTGCAAAGAAGTCGTTTTAGACGTGTTTTTGAATAAAACAGCTGAAAATATGTCAAACACATGATTAGGGTGAAAAGAAGAGTTTCTACAATGATATTGTTAATAAAAGTGAGAGGTTTCCAATTATTTGTTAAAACAAGTTACCTCCTAGCTAAAAAGTCTTTTGGAGTTCTTTTGTACTCATCCATTTAAGGGAATTAAAACTGCTGTTCTTAATGTGATATCAGACCAAATACGTTCAGTAATGCAACTCTCACTCAACGTGACATAAAAATAACTTGACACACAGGTTTCCTTGCGTTTTTTGAACAAGTGAAGTTTGGATGCAAAGAAGTCGTTTTAGACGTGTTTTTGAATTAAAAAGCTGAAAAGAAGTCAAAGACATGATTAGGGTGAAAAGCAGTTTAAAAGGGCTCTAAACTCCATCTATTCATCCATTTGAAATGGTTGAAAACTGCTGTTCTTAGTGTGATAGTAGACCAAACACGTTCAACAATGCTACTCTCACTCAACGTGACATAAAAATGACTTGACACACACTGTTCTATTAGTGCATTTTCAATTGAAGTTTCGCGTGCAAAGAAGTCGTTTTAGACGTGTTTTTGAATTAAAAAGCTGAAAAGAAGAACACATGATTAGGGTGAAAAGCAGTTTAAAATGGCTCTAAAATCCATCTATTCATCCATTTGAAATGGTTGAAAACTGCTGTTCTTAGTGCGATAGTAGACCAAACACGTTCAACAATGCTACTCTCACTCAACGTGACATAAAAATGACCTGACACACACTGTTCCGTTAGTGAATTTTCTGAACAAGTGAAATTTCGCGTGCAAAGAAGTCGTTTTAGACGTGTTTTTGAATGAAAAAGCTGAAAAGAAGTCAAACACATGATTAGGGTAAAAAAGCAGTTTAAAAGGGCTCTAAAATCCATCTATTCATCCATTTGAAATGGTTGAAAACTGCTGTTCTTAGTGCAATAGTAGACCAAACACGTTCAACAATGCTACTCTCACTCAACGTGACATAAAAATGACCTGACACACACTGTTCCGTTAGTGAATTTTCTGAACAAGTGAAGTTTCACGTGCAAAGAAGTCGTTTTAGACGTGTTTTTGAATAAAACAGCTGAAAATATGTCAAACACATGATTAGGGTGAAAAGAAGAGTTTCTACAATGATATTGTTAATAAAAGTGAGAGGTTTCCAATTATTTGTTAAAACAAGTTACCTCCTAGCTAAAAAGTCTTTTGGAGTTCTTTTGTACTCATCCATTCAAGGGAATTAAAACTGCTGTTCTTAATGTGATATCAGACCAAATACGTTCAGTAATGCAACTCTCACTCAACGTGACATAAAAATAACTTGACACACAGGTTTCCTTGCGTTTTTTGAACAAGTGAAGTTTGGATGCAAAGAAGTCGTTTTAGACGTGTTTTTGAATGAAAAAGCTGAAAAGAAGTCAAAGACATGATTAGGGTGAAAAGCAGTTTAAAAGGGCTCTAAAATCCATCTATTCATCCATTTGAAATGGTTGAAAACTGCTGTTCTTAGTGTGATAGTAGACCAAACACGTTCAACAATGCTACTCTCACTCAACGTGACATAAAAATGACTTGACACACACTGTTCTATTAGTGCATTTTCAATTGAAGTTTCGCGTGCAAAGAAGTCGTTTTAGACGTGTTTTTGAATTAAAAAGCTGAAAAGAAGAACACATGATTAGGGTGAAAAGCAGTTTAAAATGGCTCTAAAATCCATCTATTCATCCATTTGAAATGGTTGAAAACTGCTGTTCTTAGTGCGATAGTAGACCAAACACGTTCAACAATGCTACTCTCACTCAACATGACATAAAAATGACCTGACACACACTGTTCCGTTAGTGAATTTTCTGAACAAGTGAAGTTTCACGTGCAAAGAAGTCGTTTTAGACGTGTTTTTGAATAAAACAGCTGAAAATATGTCAAACACATGATTAGGGTGAAAAGAAGAGTTTCTACAATGATATTGTTAATAAAAGTGAGAGGTTTCCAATTATTTGTTAAAACAAGTTACCTCCTAGCTAAAAAGTCTTTTGGAGTTCTTTTGTACTCATCCATTTAAGGGAATTAAAACTGCTGTTCTTAATGTGATATCAGACCAAATACGTTCAGTAATGCAACTCTCACTCAACGTGACATAAAAATAACTTGACACACAGGTTTCCTTGCGTTTTTTGAACAAGTGAAGTTTGGATGCAAAGAAGTCGTTTTAGACGTGTTTTTGAATTAAAAAGCTGAAAAGAAGTCAAAGACATGATTAGGGTGAAAAGCAGTTTAAAAGGGCTCTAAACTCCATCTATTCATCCATTTGAAATGGTTGAAAACTGCTGTTCTTAGTGTGATAGTAGACCAAACACGTTCAACAATGCTACTCTCACTCAACGTGACATAAAAATGACTTGACACACACTGTTCTATTAGTGCATTTTCAATTGAAGTTTCGCGTGCAAAGAAGTCGTTTTAGACGTGTTTTTGAATTAAAAAGCTGAAAAGAAGAACACATGATTAGGGTGAAAAGCAGTTTAAAATGGCTCTAAAATCCATCTATTCATCCATTTGAAATGGTTGAAAACTGCTGTTCTTAGTGCGATAGTAGACCAAACACGTTCAACAATGCTACTCTCACTCAACGTGACATAAAAATGACCTGACACACACTGTTCCGTTAGTGAATTTTCTGAACAAGTGAAATTTCGCGTGCAAAGAAGTCGTTTTAGACGTGTTTTTGAATGAAAAAGCTGAAAAGAAGTCAAACACATGATTAGGGTAAAAAAGCAGTTTAAAAGGGCTCTAAAATCCATCTATTCATCCATTTGAAATGGTTGAAAACTGCTGTTCTTAGTGCAATAGTAGACCAAACACGTTCAACAATGCTACTCTCACTCAACGTGACATAAAAATGACCTGACACACACTGTTCCGTTAGTGAATTTTCTGAACAAGTGAAGTTTCACGTGCAAAGAAGTCGTTTTAGACGTGTTTTTGAATAAAACAGCTGAAAATATGTCAAACACATGATTAGGGTGAAAAGAAGAGTTTCTACAATGATATTGTTAATAAAAGTGAGAGGTTTCCAATTATTTGTTAAAACAAGTTACCTCCTAGCTAAAAAGTCTTTTGGAGTTCTTTTGTACTCATCCATTCAAGGGAATTAAAACTGCTGTTCTTAATGTGATATCAGACCAAATACGTTCAGTAATGCAACTCTCACTCAACGTGACATAAAAATAACTTCACACACAGGTTTCCTTGCGTTTTTTGAACAAGTGAAGTTTGGATGCAAAGAAGTCGTTTTAGACGTGTTTTTGAATTAAAAAGCTGAAAAGAAGTCAAACACATGATTAGGGTGAAAAGCAGTTTAAAAGGGCTCTAAACTCCATCTATTCATCCATTTGAAATGGTTGAAAACTGCTGTTCTTAGTGTGATAGTAGACCAAACACGTTCAACAATGCTACTCTCACTCAACGTGACATAAAAATGACTTGACACACACTGTTCTATTAGTGCATTTTCAATTGAAGTTTCGCGTGCAAAGAAGTCGTTTTAGACGTGTTTTTGAATTAAAAAGCTGAAAAGAAGAACACATGATTAGGGTGAAAAGCAGTTTAAAATGGCTCTAAAATCCATCTATTCATCCATTTGAAATGGTTGAAAACTGCTGTTCTTAGTGCGATAGTAGACCAAACACGTTCAACAATGCTACTCTCACTCAAAGTGACATAAAAATGACCTGACACACACTGTTCCGTTAGTGAATTTTCTGAACAAGTGAAGTTTCACGTGCAAAGAAGTCGTTTTAGACGTGTTTTTGAATAAAACAGCTGAAAATATGTCAAACACATGATTAGGGTGAAAAGAAGAGTTTCTACAATGATATTGTTAATAAAAGTGAGAGGTTTCCAATTATTTGTTAAAACAAGTTACCTCCTAGCTAAAAAGTCTTTTGGAGTTCTTTTGTACTCATCCATTCAAGTGAATTAAAACTGCAGTTCTTAATGTGATATCAGACCAAATACGTTCAGTAATGCAACTCTCACTCAACGTGACATAAAAATGACCTGACACACACTGTTCCGTTAGTGAATTTTCTGAACAAGTGAAATTTCGCGTGCAAAGAAGTCGTTTTAGACGTGTTTTTGAATGAAAAAGCTGAAAAGAAGTCAAACACATGATTAGGGTAAAAAAGCAGTTTAAAAGGGCTCTAAAATCCATCTATTCATCCATTTGAAATGGTTGAAAACTGCTGTTCTTAGTGCAATAGTAGACCAAACACGTTCAACAATGCTACTCTCACTCAACGTGACATAAAAATGACCTGACACACACTGTTCCGTTAGTGAATTTTCTGAACAAGTGAAGTTTCACGTGCAAAGAAGTCGTTTTAGACGTGTTTTTGAATAAAACAGCTGAAAATATGTCAAACACATGATTAGGGTGAAAAGAAGAGTTTCTACAATGATATTGTTAATAAAAGTGAGAGGTTTCCAATTATTTGTTAAAACAAGTTACCTCCTAGCTAAAAAGTCTTTTGGAGTTCTTTTGTACTCATCCATTCAAGGGAATTAAAACTGCTGTTCTTAATGTGATATCAGACCAAATACGTTCAGTAATGCAACTCTCACTCAACGTGACATAAAAATAACTTGACACACAGGTTTCCTTGCGTTTTTTGAACAAGTGAAGTTTGGATGCAAAGAAGTCGTTTTAGACGTGTTTTTGAATGAAAAAGCTGAAAAGAAGTCAAAGACATGATTAGGGTGAAAAGCAGTTTAAAAGGGCTCTAAAATCCATCTATTCATCCATTTGAAATGGTTGAAAACTGCTGTTCTTAGTGTGATAGTAGACCAAACACGTTCAACAATGCTACTCTCACTCAACGTGACATAAAAATGACTTGACACACACTGTTCTATTAGTGCATTTTCAATTGAAGTTTCGCGTGCAAAGAAGTCGTTTTAGACGTGTTTTTGAATTAAAAAGCTGAAAAGAAGAACACATGATTAGGGTGAAAAGCAGTTTAAAATGGCTCTAAAATCCATCTATTCATCCATTTGAAATGGTTGAAAACTGCTGTTCTTAGTGCGATAGTAGACCAAACACGTTCAACAATGCTACTCTCACTCAACGTGACATAAAAATGACCTGACACACTGTTCCGTTAGTGAATTTTCTGAACAAGTGAAGTTTCACGTGCAAAGAAGTCGTTTTAGACGTGTTTTTGAATGAAAAAGCTGAAAAGAAGTCAAACACATGATTAGGGTGAAAAGAAGAGTTTCTACAATGATATTGTTAATAAAAGTGAGAGGTTTCCAATTATTTGTTAAAACAAGTTACCTCCTAGCTAAAAAGTCTTTTGGAGTTCTTTTGTACTCATCCATTTAAGGGAATTAAAACTGCTGTTCTTAATGTGATATCAGACCAAATACGTTCAGTAATGCAACTCTCACTCAACGTGACATAAAAATAACTTGACACACAGGTTTCCTTGCGTTTTTTGAACAAGTGAAGTTTCAATGCAAAGAAGTCGTTTTAGACGTGTTTTTGAATTAAAAAGCTGAAAAGAAGTCAAAGACATGATTAGGGTGAAAAGCAGTTTAAAAGGGCTCTAAACTCCATCTATTCATCCATTTGAAATGGTTGAAAACTGCTGTTCTTAGTGTGATAGTAGACCAAACACGTTCAACAATGCTACTCTCACTCAACGTGACATAAAAATGACTTGACACACACTGTTCTATTAGTGCATTTTCAATTGAAGTTTCGCGTGCAAAGAAGTCGTTTTAGACGTGTTTTTGAATTAAAAAGCTGAAAAGAAGAACACATGATTAGGGTGAAAAGCAGTTTAAAATGGCTCTAAAATCCATCTATTCATCCATTTGAAATGGTTGAAAACTGCTGTTCTTAGTGCGATAGTAGACCAAACACGTTCAACAATGCTACTCTCACTCAAAGTGACATAAAAATGACCTGACACACACTGTTCCGTTAGTGAATTTTCTGAACAAGTGAAGTTTCACGTGCAAAGAAGTCGTTTTAGACGTGTTTTTGAATAAAACAGCTGAAAATATGTCAAACACATGATTAGGGTGAAAAGAAGAGTTTCTACAATGATATTGTTAATAAAAGTGAGAGGTTTCCAATTATTTGTTAAAACAAGTTACCTCCTAGCTAAAAAGTCTTTTGGAGTTCTTTTGTACTCATCCATTCAAGTGAATTAAAACTGCAGTTCTTAATGTGATATCAGACCAAATACGTTCAGTAATGCAACTCTCACTCAACGTGACATAAAAATGACCTGACACACTGTTCCATTAGTGAAAAAGTGAACAATCTATGTTTCAATGCAAAGAAGTCGTTTTAGACGTGTTTTTGAATTAAAAAGCTGAAAAGAAAAACACATGATTAGGGTGAAAAGCAGTTTAAAATGGCACTAAAATCCATCTATTCATCCATTTGAAATGGTTGAAAACTGCTGTTCTTAGTGCGATAGTAGACCAAACACGTTCAACAATGCTACTCTCACTCAACATGACATAAAAATGACCTGACACACACTGTTCCGTTAGTGAATTTTCTGAACAAGTGAAGTTTCACGTGCAAAGAAGTCGTTTTAGACGTGTTTTTGAATAAAACAGCTGAAAATATGTCAAACACATGATTAGGGTGAAAAGAAGAGTTTCTACAATGATATTGTTAATAAAAGTGAGAGGTTTCCAATTATTTGTTAAAACAAGTTACCTCCTAGCTAAAAAGTCTTTTGGAGTTCTTTTGTACTCATCCATTTAAGGGAATTAAAACTGCTGTTCTTAATGTGATATCAGACCAAATACGTTCAGTAATGCAACTCTCACTCAACTTGACATAAAAATAACTTGACACACAGGTTTCCTTGCGTTTTTTGAACAAGTGAAGTTTGGATGCAAAGAAGTCGTTTTAGACGTGTTTTTGAATTAAAAAGCTGAAAAGAAGTCAAAGACATGATTAGGGTGAAAAGCAGTTTAAAAGGGCTCTAAACTCCATCTATTCATCCATTTGAAATGGTTGAAAACTGCTGTTCTTAGTGTGATAGTAGACCAAACACGTTCAACAATGCTACTCTCACTCAACGTGACATAAAAATGACTTGACACACACTGTTCTATTAGTGCATTTTCAATTGAAGTTTCGCGTGCAAAGAAGTCGTTTTAGACGTGTTTTTGAATTAAAAAGCTGAAAAGAAGAACACATGATTAGGGTGAAAAGCAGTTTAAAATGGCTCTAAAATCCATCTATTCATCCATTTGAAATGGTTGAAAACTGCTGTTCTTAGTGCGATAGTAGACCAAACACGTTCAACAATGCTACTCTCACTCAACGTGACATAAAAATGACCTGACACACACTGTTCCGTTAGTGAATTTTCTGAACAAGTGAAGTTTCACGTGCAAAGAAGTCGTTTTAGACGTGTTTTTGAATAAAACAGCTGAAAATATGTCAAACACATGATTAGGGTGAAAAGAAGAGTTTTTACAATGATATTGTTAATAAAAGTGAGAGGTTTCCAATTATTTGTTAAAACAAGTTACCTCCTAGCTAAAAAGTCTTTTGGAGTTCTTTTGTACTCATCCATTTAAGGGAATTAAAACTGCTGTTCTTAATGTGATATCAGACCAAATACGTTCAGTAATGCAACTCTCACTCAACGTGACATAAAAATAACTTGACACACAGGTTTCCTTGCGTTTTTTGAACAAGTGAAGTTTGGATGCAAAGAAGTCGTTTTAGACGTGTTTTTGAATTAAAAAGCTGAAAAGAAGTCAAAGACATGATTAGGGTGAAAAGCAGTTTAAAAGGGCTCTAAACTCCATCTATTCATCCATTTGAAATGGTTGAAAACTGCTGTTCTTAGTGTGATAGTAGACCAAACACGTTCAACAATGCTACTCTCACTCAACGTGACATAAAAATGACTTGACACACACTGTTCTATTAGTGCATTTTCAATTGAAGTTTCGCGTGCAAAGAAGTCGTTTTAGACGTGTTTTTGAATTAAAAAGCTGAAAAGAAGAACACATGATTAGGGTGAAAAGCAGTTTAAAATGGCTCTAAAATCCATCTATTCATCCATTTGAAATGGTTGAAAACTGCTGTTCTTAGTGCGATAGTAGACCAAACACGTTCAACAATGCTACTCTCACTCAACGTGACATAAAAATGACCTGACACACACTGTTCCGTTAGTGAATTTTCTGAACAAGTGAAATTTCGCGTGCAAAGAAGTCGTTTTAGACGTGTTTTTGAATGAAAAAGCTGAAAAGAAGTCAAACACATGATTAGGGTAAAAAAGCAGTTTAAAAGGGCTCTAAAATCCATCTATTCATCCATTTGAAATGGTTGAAAACTGCTGTTCTTAGTGCAATAGTAGACCAAACACGTTCAACAATGCTACTCTCACTCAACGTGACATAAAAATGACCTGACACACACTGTTCCGTTAGTGAATTTTCTGAACAAGTGAAGTTTCACGTGCAAAGAAGTCGTTTTAGACGTGTTTTTGAATAAAACAGCTGAAAATATGTCAAACACATGATTAGGGTGAAAAAAAGAGTTTCTACAATGATATTGTTAATAAAAGTGAGAGGTTTCCAATTATTTGTTAAAACAAGTTACCTCCTAGCTAAAAACTCTTTTGGAGTTCTTTTGTACTCATCCATTTAAGGGAATTAAAACTGCTGTTCTTAATGTGATATCAGACCAAATACGTTCAGTAATGCAACTCTCACTCAACGTGACATAAAAATAACTTGACACACAGGTTTCCTTGCGTTTTTTGAACAAGTGAAGTTTGGATGCAAAGAAGTCGTTTTAGACGTGTTTTTGAATTAAAAAGCTGAAAAGAAGTCAAAGACATGATTAGGGTGAAAAGCAGTTTAAAAGGGCTCTAAACTCCATCTATTCATCCATTTGAAATGGTTGAAAACTGCTGTTCTTAGTGTGATAGTAGACCAAACACGTTCAACAATGCTACTCTCACTCAACGTGACATAAAAATGACTTGACACACACTGTTCTATTAGTGCATTTTCAATTGAAGTTTCGCGTGCAAAGAAGTCGTTTTAGACGTGTTTTTGAATTAAAAAGCTGAAAAGAAGAACACATGATTAGGGTGAAAAGCAGTTTAAAATGGCTCTAAAATCCATCTATTCATCCATTTGAAATGGTTGAAAACTGCTGTTCTTAGTGCGATAGTAGACCAAACACGTTCAACAATGCTACTCTCACTCAACGTGACATAAAAATGACCTGACACACACTGTTCCGTTAGTGAATTTTCTGAACAAGTGAAGTTTCACGTGCAAAGAAGTCGTTTTAGACGTGTTTTTGAATAAAACAGCTGAAAATATGTCAAACACATGATTAGGGTGAAAAAAAGAGTTTCTACAATGATATTGTTAATAAAAGTGAGAGGTTTCCAATTATTTGTTAAAACAAGTTACCTCCTAGCTAAAAACTCTTTTGGAGTTCTTTTGTACTCATCCATTTAAGGGAATTAAAACTGCTGTTCTTAATGTGATATCAGACCAAATACGTTCAGTAATGCAACTCTCACTCAACGTGACATAAAAATAACTTGACACACAGGTTTCCTTGCGTTTTTTGAACAAGTGAAGTTTGGATGCAAAGAAGTCGTTTTAGACGTGTTTTTGAATTAAAAAGCTGAAAAGAAGTCAAAGACATGATTAGGGTGAAAAGCAGTTTAAAAGGGCTCTAAACTCCATCTATTCATCCATTTGAAATGGTTGAAAACTGCTGTTCTTAGTGTGATAGTAGACCAAACACGTTCAACAATGCTACTCTCACTCAACGTGACATAAAAATGACTTGACACACACTGTTCTATTAGTGCATTTTCAATCGAAGTTTCGCGTGCAAAGAAGTCGTTTTAGACGTGTTTTTGAATTAAAAAGCTGAAAAGAAAAACACATGATTAGGGTGAAAAGCAGTTTAAAATGGCTCTAAAATCCATCTATTCATCCATTTGAAATGGTTGAAAACTGCTGTTCTTAGTGCGATAGTAGACCAAACACGTTCAACAATGCTACTCTCACTCAACATGACATAAAAATGACCTGACACACACTGTTCCGTTAGTGAATTTTCTGAACAAGTGAAGTTTCACGTGCAAAGAAGTCGTTTTAGACGTGTTTTTGAATAAAACAGCTGAAAATATGTCAAACACATGATTAGGGTGAAAAGAAGAGTTTCTACAATGATATTGTTAATAAAAGTGAGAGGTTTCCAATTATTTGTTAAAACAAGTTACCTCCTAGCTAAAAAGTCTTTTGGAGTTCTTTTGTACTCATCCATTTAAGGGAATTAAAACTGCTGTTCTTAATGTGATATCAGACCAAATACGTTCAGTAATGCAACTCTCACTCAACGTGACATAAAAATAACTTGACACACAGGTTTCCTTGCGTTTTTTGAACAAGTGAAGTTTGGATGCAAAGAAGTCGTTTTAGACGTGTTTTTGAATTAAAAAGCTGAAAAGAAGTCAAAGACATGATTAGGGTGAAAAGCAGTTTAAAAGGGCTCTAAACTCCATCTATTCATCCATTTGAAATGGTTGAAAACTGCTGTTCTTAGTGTGATAGTAGACCAAACACGTTCAACAATGCTACTCTCACTCAACGTGACATAAAAATGACTTGACACACACTGTTCTATTAGTGCATTTTCAATTGAAGTTTCGCGTGCAAAGAAGTCGTTTTAGACGTGTTTTTGAATTAAAAAGCTGAAAAGAAGAACACATGATTAGGGTGAAAAGCAGTTTAAAATGGCTCTAAAATCCATCTATTCATCCATTTGAAATGGTTGAAAACTGCTGTTCTTAGTGCAATAGTAGACCAAACACGTTCAACAATGCTACTCTCACTCAACGTGACATAAAAATGACCTGACACACACTGTTCCGTTAGTGAATTTTCTGAACAAGTGAAGTTTCACGTGCAAAGAAGTCGTTTTAGACGTGTTTTTGAATAAAACAGCTGAAAATATGTCAAACACATGATTAGGGTGAAAAGAAGAGTTTCTACAATGATATTGTTAATAAAAGTGAGAGGTTTCCAATTATTTGTTAAAACAAGTTACCTCCTAGCTAAAAAGTCTTTTGGAGTTCTTTTGTACTCATCCATTCAAGGGAATTAAAACTGCTGTTCTTAATGTGATATCAGACCAAATACGTTCAGTAATGCAACTCTCACTCAACGTGACATAAAAATAACTTGACACACAGGTTTCCTTGCGTTTTTTGAACAAGTGAAGTTTGGATGCAAAGAAGTCGTTTTAGACGTGTTTTTGAATAAAACAGCTGAAAATATGTCAAACACATGATTAGGGTGAAAAAAAGAGTTTCTACAATGATATTGTTAATAAAAGTGAGAGGTTTCCAATTATTTGTTAAAACAAGTTACCTCCTAGCTAAAAACTCTTTTGGAGTTCTTTTGTACTCATCCATTTAAGGGAATTAAAACTGCTGTTCTTAATGTGATATCAGACCAAATACGTTCAGTAATGCAACTCTCACTCAACGTGACATAAAAATAACTTGACACACAGGTTTCCTTGCGTTTTTTGAACAAGTGAAGTTTGGATGCAAAGAAGTCGTTTTAGACGTGTTTTTGAATTAAAAAGCTGAAAAGAAGTCAAAGACATGATTAGGGTGAAAAGCAGTTTAAAAGGGCTCTAAACTCCATCTATTCATCCATTTGAAATGGTTGAAAACTGCTGTTCTTAGTGTGATAGTAGACCAAACACGTTCAACAATGCTACTCTCACTCAACGTGACATAAAAATGACTTGACACACACTGTTCTATTAGTGCATTTTCAATTGAAGTTTCGCGTGCAAAGAAGTCGTTTTAGACGTGTTTTTGAATTAAAAAGCTGAAAAGAAGAACACATGATTAGGGTGAAAAGCAGTTTAAAATGGCTCTAAAATCCATCTATTCATCCATTTGAAATGGTTGAAAACTGCTGTTCTTAGTGCGATAGTAGACCAAACACGTTCAACAATGCTACTCTCACTCAACGTGACATAAAAATGACCTGACACACACTGTTCCGTTAGTGAATTTTCTGAACAAGTGAAGTTTCACGTGCAAAGAAGTCGTTTTAGACGTGTTTTTGAATAAAACAGCTGAAAATATGTCAAACACATGATTAGGGTGAAAAAAAGAGTTTCTACAATGATATTGTTAATAAAAGTGAGAGGTTTCCAATTATTTGTTAAAACAAGTTACCTCCTAGCTAAAAACTCTTTTGGAGTTCTTTTGTACTCATCCATTTAAGGGAATTAAAACTGCTGTTCTTAATGTGATATCAGACCAAATACGTTCAGTAATGCAACTCTCACTCAACGTGACATAAAAATAACTTGACACACAGGTTTCCTTGCGTTTTTTGAACAAGTGAAGTTTGGATGCAAAGAAGTCGTTTTAGACGTGTTTTTGAATTAAAAAGCTGAAAAGAAGTCAAAGACATGATTAGGGTGAAAAGCAGTTTAAAAGGGCTCTAAACTCCATCTATTCATCCATTTGAAATGGTTGAAAACTGCTGTTCTTAGTGTGATAGTAGACCAAACACGTTCAACAATGCTACTCTCACTCAACGTGACATAAAAATGACTTGACACACACTGTTCTATTAGTGCATTTTCAATTGAAGTTTCGCGTGCAAAGAAGTCGTTTTAGACGTGTTTTTGAATTAAAAAGCTGAAAAGAAGAACACATGATTAGGGTGAAAAGCAGTTTAAAATGGCTCTAAAATCCATCTATTCATCCATTTGAAATGGTTGAAAACTGCTGTTCTTAGTGCAATAGTAGACCAAACACGTTCAACAATGCTACTCTCACTCAACGTGACATAAAAATGACCTGACACACACTGTTCCGTTAGTGAATTTTCTGAACAAGTGAAGTTTCACGTGCAAAGAAGTCGTTTTAGACGTGTTTTTGAATAAAACAGCTGAAAATATGTCAAACACATGATTAGGGTGAAAAGAAGAGTTTCTACAATGATATTGTTAATAAAAGTGAGAGGTTTCCAATTATTTGTTAAAACAAGTTACCTCCTAGCTAAAAAGTCTTTTGGAGTTCTTTTGTACTCATCCATTCAAGGGAATTAAAACTGCTGTTCTTAATGTGATATCAGACCAAATACGTTCAGTAATGCAACTCTCACTCAACGTGACATAAAAATAACTTGACACACAGGTTTCCTTGCGTTTTTTGAACAAGTGAAGTTTGGATGCAAAGAAGTCGTTTTAGACGTGTTTTTGAATAAAACAGCTGAAAATATGTCAAACACATGATTAGGGTGAAAAAAAGAGTTTCTACAATGATATTGTTAATAAAAGTGAGAGGTTTCCAATTATTTGTTAAAACAAGTTACCTCCTAGCTAAAAACTCTTTTGGAGTTCTTTTGTACTCATCCATTTAAGGGAATTAAAACTGCTGTTCTTAATGTGATATCAGACCAAATACGTTCAGTAATGCAACTCTCACTCAACGTGACATAAAAATAACTTGACACACAGGTTTCCTTGCGTTTTTTGAACAAGTGAAGTTTGGATGCAAAGAAGTCGTTTTAGACGTGTTTTTGAATTAAAAAGCTGAAAAGAAGTCAAAGACATGATTAGGGTGAAAAGCAGTTTAAAAGGGCTCTAAACTCCATCTATTCATCCATTTGAAATGGTTGAAAACTGCTGTTCTTAGTGTGATAGTAGACCAAACACGTTCAACAATGCTACTCTCACTCAACGTGACATAAAAATGACTTGACACACACTGTTCTATTAGTGCATTTTCAATTGAAGTTTCGCGTGCAAAGAAGTCGTTTTAGACGTGTTTTTGAATTAAAAAGCTGAAAAGAAAAACACATGATTAGGGTGAAAAGCAGTTTAAAATGGCTCTAAAATCCATCTATTCATCCATTTGAAATGGTTGAAAACTGCTGTTCTTAGTGCGATAGTAGACCAAACACGTTCAACAATGCTACTCTCACTCAACATGACATAAAAATGACCTGACACACACTGTTCCGTTAGTGAATTTTCTGAACAAGTGAAGTTTCACGTGCAAAGAAGTCGTTTTAGACGTGTTTTTGAATAAAACAGCTGAAAATATGTCAAACACATGATTAGGGTGAAAAGAAGAGTTTCTACAATGATATTGTTAATAAAAGTGAGAGGTTTCCAATTATTTGTTAAAACAAGTTACCTCCTAGCTAAAAAGTCTTTTGGAGTTCTTTTGTACTCATCCATTTAAGGGAATTAAAACTGCTGTTCTTAATGTGATATCAGACCAAATACGTTCAGTAATGCAACTCTCACTCAACGTGACATAAAAATAACTTGACACACAGGTTTCCTTGCGTTTTTTGAACAAGTGAAGTTTGGATGCAAAGAAGTCGTTTTAGACGTGTTTTTGAATTAAAAAGCTGAAAAGAAGTCAAAGACATGATTAGGGTGAAAAGCAGTTTAAAAGGGCTCTAAACTCCATCTATTCATCCATTTGAAATGGTTGAAAACTGCTGTTCTTAGTGTGATAGTAGACCAAACACGTTCAACAATGCTACTCTCACTCAACGTGACATAAAAATGACTTGACACACACTGTTCTATTAGTGCATTTTCAATTGAAGTTTCGCGTGCAAAGAAGTCGTTTTAGACGTGTTTTTGAATTAAAAAGCTGAAAAGAAGAACACATGATTAGGGTGAAAAGCAGTTTAAAATGGCTCTAAAATCCATCTATTCATCCATTTGAAATGGTTGAAAACTGCTGTTCTTAGTGCGATAGTAGACCAAACACGTTCAACAATGCTACTCTCACTCAACGTGACATAAAAATGACCTGACACACACTGTTCCGTTAGTGAATTTTCTGAACAAGTGAAGTTTCACGTGCAAAGAAGTCGTTTTAGACGTGTTTTTGAATAAAACAGCTGAAAATATGTCAAACACATGATTAGGGTGAAAAGAAGAGTTTTTACAATGATATTGTTAATAAAAGTGAGAGGTTTCCAATTATTTGTTAAAACAAGTTACCTCCTAGCTAAAAAGTCTTTTGGAGTTCTTTTGTACTCATCCATTTAAGGGAATTAAAACTGCTGTTCTTAATGTGATATCAGACCAAATACGTTCAGTAATGCAACTCTCACTCAACGTGACATAAAAATAACTTGACACACAGGTTTCCTTGCGTTTTTTGAACAAGTGAAGTTTGGATGCAAAGAAGTCGTTTTAGACGTGTTTTTGAATTAAAAAGCTGAAAAGAAGTCAAAGACATGATTAGGGTGAAAAGCAGTTTAAAAGGGCTCTAAACTCCATCTATTCATCCATTTGAAATGGTTGAAAACTGCTGTTCTTAGTGTGATAGTAGACCAAACACGTTCAACAATGCTACTCTCACTCAACGTGACATAAAAATGACTTGACACACACTGTTCTATTAGTGCATTTTCAATTGAAGTTTCGCGTGCAAAGAAGTCGTTTTAGACGTGTTTTTGAATTAAAAAGCTGAAAAGAAAAACACATGATTAGGGTGAAAAGCAGTTTAAAATGGCTCTAAAATCCATCTATTCATCCATTTGAAATGGTTGAAAACTGCTGTTCTTAGTGCGATAGTAGACCAAACACGTTCAACAATGCTACTCTCACTCAACATGACATAAAAATGACCTGACACACACTGTTCCGTTAGTGAATTTTCTGAACAAGTGAAGTTTCACGTGCAAAGAAGTCGTTTTAGACGTGTTTTTGAATAAAACAGCTGAAAATATGTCAAACACATGATTAGGGTGAAAAGAAGAGTTTCTACAATGATATTGTTAATAAAAGTGAGAGGTTTCCAATTATTTGTTAAAACAAGTTACCTCCTAGCTAAAAAGTCTTTTGGAGTTCTTTTGTACTCATCCATTTAAGGGAATTAAAACTGCTGTTCTTAATGTGATATCAGACCAAATACGTTCAGTAATGCAACTCTCACTCAACGTGACATAAAAATAACTTGACACACAGGTTTCCTTGCGTTTTTTGAACAAGTGAAGTTTGGATGCAAAGAAGTCGTTTTAGACGTGTTTTTGAATTAAAAAGCTGAAAAGAAGTCAAAGACATGATTAGGGTGAAAAGCAGTTTAAAAGGGCTCTAAACTCCATCTATTCATCCATTTGAAATGGTTGAAAACTGCTGTTCTTAGTGTGATAGTAGACCAAACACGTTCAACAATGCTACTCTCACTCAACGTGACATAAAAATGACTTGACACACACTGTTCTATTAGTGCATTTTCAATTGAAGTTTCGCGTGCAAAGAAGTCGTTTTAGACGTGTTTTTGAATTAAAAAGCTGAAAAGAAGAACACATGATTAGGGTGAAAAGCAGTTTAAAATGGCTCTAAAATCCATCTATTCATCCATTTGAAATGGTTGAAAACTGCTGTTCTTAGTGCGATAGTAGACCAAACACGTTCAACAATGCTACTCTCACTCAACGTGACATAAAAATGACCTGACACACACTGTTCCGTTAGTGAATTTTCTGAACAAGTGAAGTTTCACGTGCAAAGAAGTCGTTTTAGACGTGTTTTTGAATAAAACAGCTGAAAATATGTCAAACACATGATTAGGGTGAAAAAAAGAGTTTCTACAATGATATTGTTAATAAAAGTGAGAGGTTTCCAATTATTTGTTAAAACAAGTTACCTCCTAGCTAAAAACTCTTTTGGAGTTCTTTTGTACTCATCCATTTAAGGGAATTAAAACTGCTGTTCTTAATGTGATATCAGACCAAATACGTTCAGTAATGCAACTCTCACTCAACGTGACATAAAAATAACTTGACACACAGGTTTCCTTGCGTTTTTTGAACAAGTGAAGTTTGGATGCAAAGAAGTCGTTTTAGACGTGTTTTTGAATTAAAAAGCTGAAAAGAAGTCAAAGACATGATTAGGGTGAAAAGCAGTTTAAAAGGGCTCTAAACTCCATCTATTCATCCATTTGAAATGGTTGAAAACTGCTGTTCTTAGTGTGATAGTAGACCAAACACGTTCAACAATGCTACTCTCACTCAACGTGACATAAAAATGACTTGACACACACTGTTCTATTAGTGCATTTTCAATTGAAGTTTCGCGTGCAAAGAAGTCGTTTTAGACGTGTTTTTGAATTAAAAAGCTGAAAAGAAAAACACATGATTAGGGTGAAAAGCAGTTTAAAATGGCTCTAAAATCCATCTATTCATCCATTTGAAATGGTTGAAAACTGCTGTTCTTAGTGCGATAGTAGACCAAACACGTTCAACAATGCTACTCTCACTCAACATGACATAAAAATGACCTGACACACACTGTTCCGTTAGTGAATTTTCTGAACAAGTGAAGTTTCACGTGCAAAGAAGTCGTTTTAGACGTGTTTTTGAATAAAACAGCTGAAAATATGTCAAACACATGATTAGGGTGAAAAGAAGAGTTTCTACAATGATATTGTTAATAAAAGTGAGAGGTTTCCAATTATTTGTTAAAACAAGTTACCTCCTAGCTAAAAAGTCTTTTGGAGTTCTTTTGTACTCATCCATTTAAGGGAATTAAAACTGCTGTTCTTAATGTGATATCAGACCAAATACGTTCAGTAATGCAACTCTCACTCAACGTGACATAAAAATAACTTGACACACAGGTTTCCTTGCGTTTTTTGAACAAGTGAAGTTTGGATGCAAAGAAGTCGTTTTAGACGTGTTTTTGAATTAAAAAGCTGAAAAGAAGTCAAAGACATGATTAGGGTGAAAAGCAGTTTAAAAGGGCTCTAAACTCCATCTATTCATCCATTTGAAATGGTTGAAAACTGCTGTTCTTAGTGTGATAGTAGACCAAACACGTTCAACAATGCTACTCTCACTCAACGTGACATAAAAATGACTTGACACACACTGTTCTATTAGTGCATTTTCAATTGAAGTTTCGCGTGCAAAGAAGTCGTTTTAGACGTGTTTTTGAATTAAAAAGCTGAAAAGAAGAACACATGATTAGGGTGAAAAGCAGTTTAAAATGGCTCTAAAATCCATCTATTCATCCATTTGAAATGGTTGAAAACTGCTGTTCTTAGTGCGATAGTAGACCAAACACGTTCAACAATGCTACTCTCACTCAACGTGACATAAAAATGACCTGACACACACTGTTCCGTTAGTGAATTTTCTGAACAAGTGAAGTTTCACGTGCAAAGAAGTCGTTTTAGACGTGTTTTTGAATAAAACAGCTGAAAATATGTCAAACACATGATTAGGGTGAAAAGAAGAGTTTTTACAATGATATTGTTAATAAAAGTGAGAGGTTTCCAATTATTTGTTAAAACAAGTTACCTCCTAGCTAAAAAGTCTTTTGGAGTTCTTTTGTACTCATCCATTTAAGGGAATTAAAACTGCTGTTCTTAATGTGATATCAGACCAAATACGTTCAGTAATGCAACTCTCACTCAACGTGACATAAAAATAACTTGACACACAGGTTTCCTTGCGTTTTTTGAACAAGTGAAGTTTGGATGCAAAGAAGTCGTTTTAGACGTGTTTTTGAATTAAAAAGCTGAAAAGAAGTCAAAGACATGATTAGGGTGAAAAGCAGTTTAAAAGGGCTCTAAACTCCATCTATTCATCCATTTGAAATGGTTGAAAACTGCTGTTCTTAGTGTGATAGTAGACCAAACACGTTCAACAATGCTACTCTCACTCAACGTGACATAAAAATGACTTGACACACACTGTTCTATTAGTGCATTTTCAATTGAAGTTTCGCGTGCAAAGAAGTCGTTTTAGACGTGTTTTTGAATTAAAAAGCTGAAAAGAAGAACACATGATTAGGGTGAAAAGCAGTTTAAAATGGCTCTAAAATCCATCTATTCATCCATTTGAAATGGTTGAAAACTGCTGTTCTTAGTGCGATAGTAGACCAAACACGTTCAACAATGCTACTCTCACTCAACGTGACATAAAAATGACCTGACACACACTGTTCCGTTAGTGAATTTTCTGAACAAGTGAAATTTCGCGTGCAAAGAAGTCGTTTTAGACGTGTTTTTGAATGAAAAAGCTGAAAAGAAGTCAAACACATGATTAGGGTAAAAAAGCAGTTTAAAAGGGCTCTAAAATCCATCTATTCATCCATTTGAAATGGTTGAAAACTGCTGTTCTTAGTGCAATAGTAGACCAAACACGTTCAACAATGCTACTCTCACTCAACGTGACATAAAAATGACCTGACACACACTGTTCCGTTAGTGAATTTTCTGAACAAGTGAAGTTTCACGTGCAAAGAAGTCGTTTTAGACGTGTTTTTGAATAAAACAGCTGAAAATATGTCAAACACATGATTAGGGTGAAAAGAAGAGTTTCTACAATGATATTGTTAATAAAAGTGAGAGGTTTCCAATTATTTGTTAAAACAAGTTACCTCCTAGCTAAAAAGTCTTTTGGAGTTCTTTTGTACTCATCCATTTAAGGGAATTAAAACTGCTGTTCTTAATGTGATATCAGACCAAATACGTTCAGTAATGCAACTCTCACTCAACGTGACATAAAAATAACTTGACACACAGGTTTCCTTGCGTTTTTTGAACAAGTGAAGTTTGGATGCAAAGAAGTCGTTTTAGACGTGTTTTTGAATTAAAAAGCTGAAAAGAAGTCAAAGACATGATTAGGGTGAAAAGCAGTTTAAAAGGGCTCTAAACTCCATCTATTCATCCATTTGAAATGGTTGAAAACTGCTGTTCTTAGTGTGATAGTAGACCAAACACGTTCAACAATGCTACTCTCACTCAACGTGACATAAAAATGACTTGACACACACTGTTCTATTAGTGCATTTTCAATTGAAGTTTCGCGTGCAAAGAAGTCGTTTTAGACGTGTTTTTGAATGAAAAAGCTGAAAAGAAGTCAAACACATGATTAGGGTGAAAAGAAGAGTTTCTACAATGATATTGTCAATAAAAGTGAGAGGTTTCCAATTATTTGTTAAAACAAGTTACCTCCTAGCTAAAAACTCTTTTGGAGTTCTTTTGTACTCATCCATTTAAGGGAATTACAACTGCTGTTCTTAATGTGATATCAGACCAAATACGTTCAGTAATGCAACTCTCACTCAACGTGACATAAAAATAACTTGACACACAGGTTTCCTTGCGTTTTTTGAACAAGTGAAGTTTCAATGCAAAGAAGTCGTTTTAGACGTGTTTTTGAATAAACCCGTTATAAAGAAGGTAGACTTTTTAACATGTGTTTAAACACCTGTGAGTGGGTGAAAAGCAGTCTAAAAGGTCTTCGACAATGATATTGTCAATAAAAGTAAGAGGTTTCCGTTATTTGTTAAAACAAGTGACCTCTTAGCTAAGAACAGTCTTTTGGGGTTATTTTGGACTCATCCAGCTGAAATGAGTGTAAATTGCTGTTCTTAACGTGATATCAGACCAAACACGTTCAACAATGCTACTCTCACTCAAAGTGACATAAAAATGACCCGACACACACTGTTCCATTAGTGAAAAAGTGAACAAGCTAAGTTTCAATGCAAAGAAGTCGTTTTAGACGTGTTTTTGAATTAAAAAGCTGAAAAGAAGAACACATGATTAGGGTGAAAAGCAGTTTAAAAGGGCTCTAAACTCCATCTATTCATCCATTTGAAATGGTTGAAAACTGCTGTTCTTAGTGTGATAGTAGACCAAACACGTTAAACAATGCTACTCTCACTCAACGTGACATAAAAATGACTTGACACACACTGTTCTATTAGTGCATTTTCAATTAAAGTTTCGCGTGCAAAGAAGTCGTTTTAGACGTGTTTTTGAATGAAAAAGCTGAAAAGAAGTCAAACACATGATTAGGGTAAAAAAGCAGTTTAAAAGGGCTCTAAAATCCATCTATTCATCCATTTGAAATGGTTGAAAACTGCTGTTCTTAGTGCAATAGTAGACCAAACACGTTCAACAATGCTACTCTCACTCAACGTGACATAAAAATGACCTGACACACACTGTTCCGTTAGTGAATTTTCTGAACAAGTGAAGTTTCACGTGCAAAGAAGTCGTTTTAGACGTGTTTTTGAATAAAACAGCTGAAAATATGTCAAACACATGATTAGGGTGAAAAGAAGAGTTTCTACAATGATATTGTTAATAAAAGTGAGAGGTTTCCAATTATTTGTTAAAACAAGTTACCTCCTAGCTAAAAAGTCTTTTGGAGTTCTTTTGTACTCATCCATTCAAGGGAATTAAAACTGCTGTTCTTAATGTGATATCAGACCAAATACGTTCAGTAATGCAACTCTCACTCAACGTGACATAAAAATAACTTGACACACAGGTTTCCTTGCGTTTTTTGAACAAGTGAAGTTTGGATGCAAAGAAGTCGTTTTAGACGTGTTTTTGAATTAAAAAGCTGAAAAGAAGTCAAAGACATGATTAGGGTGAAAAGCAGTTTAAAAGGGCTCTAAAATCCATCTATTCATCCATTTGAAATGGTTGAAAACTGCTGTTCTTAATGTGATAGTAGACCAAACACGTTCAACAATGCTACTCTCACTCAACGTGACATAAAAATGACCTGACACACTGTTCCATTAGTGAAAAAGTGAACAAGCTATGTTTCAATGCAAAGAAGTCGTTTTAGACGTGTTTTTGAATTAAAAAGCTGAAAAGAAAAACACATGATTAGGGTGAAAAGCAGTTTAAAATGGCTCTAAAATCCATCTATTCATCCATTTGAAATGGTTGAAAACTGCTGTTCTTAGTGCGATAGTAGACCAAACACGTTCAACAATGCTACTCTCACTCAACATGACATAAAAATGACCTGACACACACTGTTCCGTTAGTGAATTTTCTGAACAAGTGAAGTTTCACGTGCAAAGAAGTCGTTTTAGACGTGTTTTTGAATAAAACAGCTGAAAATATGTCAAACACATGATTAGGGTGAAAAGAAGAGTTTCTACAATGATATTGTTAATAAAAGTGAGAGGTTTCCAATTATTTGTTAAAACAAGTTACCTCCTAGCTAAAAAGTCTTTTGGAGTTCTTTTGTACTCATCCATTCAAGGGAATTAAAACTGCTGTTCTTAATGTGATATCAGACCAAATACGTTCAGTAATGCAACTCTCACTCAACGTGACATAAAAATAACTTGACACACAGGTTTCCTTGCGTTTTTTGAACAAGTGAAGTTTGGATGCAAAGAAGTCGTTTTAGACGTGTTTTTGAATTAAAAAGCTGAAAAGAAGTCAAAGACATGATTAGGGTGAAAAGCAGTTTAAAAGGGCTCTAAACTCCATCTATTCATCCATTTGAAATGGTTGAAAACTGCTGTTCTTAGTGTGATAGTAGACCAAACACGTTCAACAATGCTACTCTCACTCAACGTGACATAAAAATGACTTGACACACACTGTTCTATTAGTGCATTTTCAATTGAAGTTTCGCGTGCAAAGAAGTCGTTTTAGACGTGTTTTTGAATTAAAAAGCTGAAAAGAAGTCAAACACATGATTAGGGTGAAAAGCAGTTTAAAATGGCTCTAAAATCCATCTATTCATCCATTTGAAATGGTTGAAAACTGCTGTTCTTAGTGCGATAGTAGACCAAACACGTTCAACAATGCTACTCTCACTCAAAGTGACATAAAAATGACCTGACACACACTGTTCCGTTAGTGAATTTTCTGAACAAGTGAAGTTTCACGTGCAAAGAAGTCGTTTTAGACGTGTTTTTGAATAAAACAGCTGAAAATATGTCAAACACATGATTAGGGTGAAAAGAAGAGTTTCTACAATGATATTGTTAATAAAAGTGAGAGGTTTCCAATTATTTGTTAAAACAAGTTACCTCCTAGCTAAAAAGTCTTTTGGAGTTCTTTTGTACTCATCCATTCAAGTGAATTAAAACTGCTGTTCTTAATGTGATATCAGACCAAATACGTTCAGTAATGCAACTCTCACTCAACGTGACATAAAAATGACCTGACACACTGTTCCATTAGTGAAAAAGTGAACAATCTATGTTTCAATGCAAAGAAGTCGTTTTAGACGTGTTTTTGAATTAAAAAGCTGAAAAGAAAAACACATGATTAGGGTGAAAAGCAGTTTAAAATGGCTCTAAAATCCATCTATTCATCCATTTGAAATGGTTGAAAACTGCTGTTCTTAGTGCGATAGTAGACCAAACACGTTCAACAATGCTACTCTCACTCAACATGACATAAAAATGACCTGACAACACACTGTTCCGTTAGTGAATTTTCTGAACAAGTGAAGTTTCACGTGCAAAGAAGTCGTTTTAGACGTGTTTTTGAATAAAACAGCTGAAAATATGTCAAACACATGATTAGGGTGAAAAGAAGAGTTTCTACAATGATATTGTTAATAAAAGTGAGAGGTTTCCAATTATTTGTTAAAACAAGTTACCTCCTAGCTAAAAAGTCTTTTGGAGTTCTTTTGTACTCATCCATTTAAGGGAATTAAAACTGCTGTTCTTAATGTGATATCAGACCAAATACGTTCAGTAATGCAACTCTCACTCAACGTGACATAAAAATAACTTGACACACAGGTTTCCTTGCGTTTTTTGAACAAGTGAAGTTTGGATGCAAAGAAGTCGTTTTAGACGTGTTTTTGAATTAAAAAGCTGAAAAGAAGTCAAAGACATGATTAGGGTGAAAAGCAGTTTAAAAGGGCTCTAAACTCCATCTATTCATCCATTTGAAATGGTTGAAAACTGCTGTTCTTAGTGTGATAGTAGACCAAACACGTTCAACAATGCTACTCTCACTCAACGTGACATAAAAATGACTTGACACACACTGTTCTATTAGTGCATTTTCAATTGAAGTTTCGCGTGCAAAGAAGTCGTTTTAGACGTGTTTTTGAATTAAAAAGCTGAAAAGAAGAACACATGATTAGGGTGAAAAGCAGTTTAAAATGGCTCTAAAATCCATCTATTCATCCATTTGAAATGGTTGAAAACTGCTGTTCTTAGTGCGATAGTAGACCAAACACGTTCAACAATGCTACTCTCACTCAAAGTGACATAAAAATGACCTGACACACACTGTTCCGTTAGTGAATTTTCTGAACAAGTGAAGTTTCACGTGCAAAGAAGTCGTTTTAGACGTGTTTTTGAATAAAACAGCTGAAAATATGTCAAACACATGATTAGGGTGAAAAGAAGAGTTTCTACAATGATATTGTTAATAAAAGTGAGAGGTTTCCAATTATTTGTTAAAACAAGTTACCTCCTAGCTAAAAAGTCTTTTGGAGTTCTTTTGTACTCATCCATTCAAGTGAATTAAAACTGCTGTTCTTAATGTGATATCAGACCAAATACGTTCAGTAATGCAACTCTCACTCAACGTGACATAAAAATGACCTGACACACTGTTCCATTAGTGAAAAAGTGAACAATCTATGTTTCAATGCAAAGAAGTCGTTTTAGACGTGTTTTTGAATTAAAAAGCTGAAAAGAAAAACACATGATTAGGGTGAAAAGCAGTTTAAAATGGCTCTAAAATCCATCTATTCATCCATTTGAAATGGTTGAAAACTGCTGTTCTTAGTGCGATAGTAGACCAAACACGTTCAACAATGCTACTCTCACTCAACATGACATAAAAATGACCTGACAACACACTGTTCCGTTAGTGAATTTTCTGAACAAGTGAAGTTTCACGTGCAAAGAAGTCGTTTTAGACGTGTTTTTGAATAAAACAGCTGAAAATATGTCAAACACATGATTAGGGTGAAAAGAAGAGTTTCTACAATGATATTGTTAATAAAAGTGAGAGGTTTCCAATTATTTGTTAAAACAAGTTACCTCCTAGCTAAAAAGTCTTTTGGAGTTCTTTTGTACTCATCCATTTAAGGGAATTAAAACTGCTGTTCTTAATGTGATATCAGACCAAATACGTTCAGTAATGCAACTCTCACTCAACGTGACATAAAAATAACTTGACACACAGGTTTCCTTGCGTTTTTTGAACAAGTGAAGTTTCGCGTGCAAAGAAGTCGTTTTAGACGTGTTTTTGAATTAAAAAGCTGAAAAGAAGTCAAAGACATGATTAGGGTGAAAAGCAGTTTAAAAGGGCTCTAAACTCCATCTATTCATCCATTTGAAATGGTTGAAAACTGCTGTTCTTAGTGTGATAGTAGACCAAACACGTTCAACAATGCTACTCTCACTCAACGTGACATAAAAATGACTTGACACACACTGTTCTATTAGTGCATTTTCAATTGAAGTTTCGCGTGCAAAGAAGTCGTTTTAGACGTGTTTTTGAATTAAAAAGCTGAAAAGAAGAACACATGATTAGGGTGAAAAGCAGTTTAAAATGGCTCTAAAATCCATCTATTCATCCATTTGAAATGGTTGAAAACTGCTGTTCTTAGTGCGATAGTAGACCAAACACGTTCAACAATGCTACTCTCACTCAAAGTGACATAAAAATGACCTGACACACACTGTTCCGTTAGTGAATTTTCTGAACAAGTGAAGTTTCACGTGCAAAGAAGTCGTTTTAGACGTGTTTTTGAATAAAACAGCTGAAAATATGTCAAACACATGATTAGGGTGAAAAGAAGAGTTTCTACAATGATATTGTTAATAAAAGTGAGAGGTTTCCAATTATTTGTTAAAACAAGTTACCTCCTAGCTAAAAAGTCTTTTGGAGTTCTTTTGTACTCATCCATTCAAGTGAATTAAAACTGCTGTTCTTAATGTGATATCAGACCAAATACGTTCAGTAATGCAACTCTCACTCAACGTGACATAAAAATGACCTGACACACTGTTCCATTAGTGAAAAAGTGAACAATCTATGTTTCAATGCAAAGAAGTCGTTTTAGACGTGTTTTTGAATTAAAAAGCTGAAAAGAAAAACACATGATTAGGGTGAAAAGCAGTTTAAAATGGCTCTAAAATCCATCTATTCATCCATTTGAAATGGTTGAAAACTGCTGTTCTTAGTGCGATAGTAGACCAAACACGTTCAACAATGCTACTCTCACTCAACGTGACATAAAAATGACCTGACACACACTGTTCCGTTAGTGAATTTTCTGAACAAGTGAAATTTCGCGTGCAAAGAAGTCGTTTTAGACGTGTTTTTGAATGAAAAAGCTGAAAAGAAGTCAAACACATGATTAGGGTAAAAAAGCAGTTTAAAAGGGCTCTAAAATCCATCTATTCATCCATTTGAAATGGTTGAAAACTGCTGTTCTTAGTGCAATAGTAGACCAAACACGTTCAACAATGCTACTCTCACTCAACGTGACATAAAAATGACCTGACACACACTGTTCCGTTAGTGAATTTTCTGAACAAGTGAAGTTTCACGTGCAAAGAAGTCGTTTTAGACGTGTTTTTGAATAAAACAGCTGAAAATATGTCAAACACATGATTAGGGTGAAAAGAAGAGTTTCTACAATGATATTGTTAATAAAAGTGAGAGGTTTCCAATTATTTGTTAAAACAAGTTACCTCCTAGCTAAAAAGTCTTTTGGAGTTCTTTTGTACTCATCCATTCAAGGGAATTAAAACTGCTGTTCTTAATGTGATATCAGACCAAATACGTTCAGTAATGCAACTCTCACTCAACGTGACATAAAAATAACTTGACACACAGGTTTCCTTGCGTTTTTTGAACAAGTGAAGTTTGGATGCAAAGAAGTCGTTTTAGACGTGTTTTTGAATGAAAAAGCTGAAAAGAAGTCAAAGACATGATTAGGGTGAAAAGCAGTTTAAAAGGGCTCTAAAATCCATCTATTCATCCATTTGAAATGGTTGAAAACTGCTGTTCTTAGTGTGATAGTAGACCAAACACGTTCAACAATGCTACTCTCACTCAACGTGACATAAAAATGACTTGACACACACTGTTCTATTAGTGCATTTTCAATTGAAGTTTCGCGTGCAAAGAAGTCGTTTTAGACGTGTTTTTGAATTAAAAAGCTGAAAAGAAGAACACATGATTAGGGTGAAAAGCAGTTTAAAATGGCTCTAAAATCCATCTATTCATCCATTTGAAATGGTTGAAAACTGCTGTTCTTAGTGCGATAGTAGACCAAACACGTTCAACAATGCTACTCTCACTCAACGTGACATAAAAATGACCTGACACACACTGTTCCGTTAGTGAATTTTCTGAACAAGTGAAGTTTCACGTGCAAAGAAGTCGTTTTAGACGTGTTTTTGAATAAAACAGCTGAAAATATGTCAAACACATGATTAGGGTGAAAAGAAGAGTTTCTACAATGATATTGTTAATAAAAGTGAGAGGTTTCCAATTATTTGTTAAAACAAGTTACCTCCTAGCTAAAAAGTCTTTTGGAGTTCTTTTGTACTCATCCATTTAAGGGAATTAAAACTGCTGTTCTTAATGTGATATCAGACCAAATACGTTCAGTAATGCAACTCTCACTCAACGTGACATAAAAATGACCTGACACACTGTTCCATTAGTGAAAAAGTGAACAATCTATGTTTCAATGCAAAGAAGTCGTTTTAGACGTGTTTTTGAATTAAAAAGCTGAAAAGAAAAACACATGATTAGGGTGAAAAGCAGTTTAAAATGGCTCTAAAATCCATCTATTCATCCATTTGAAATGGTTGAAAACTGCTGTTCTTAGTGCGATAGTAGACCAAACACGTTCAACAATGCTACTCTCACTCAACATGACATAAAAATGACCTGACACACACTGTTCCGTTAGTGAATTTTCTGAACAAGTGAAGTTTCACGTGCAAAGAAGTCGTTTTAGACGTGTTTTTGAATAAAACAGCTGAAAATATGTCAAACACATGATTAGGGTGAAAAGAAGAGTTTCTACAATGATATTGTTAATAAAAGTGAGAGGTTTCCAATTATTTGTTAAAACAAGTTACCTCCTAGCTAAAAAGTCTTTTGGAGTTCTTTTGTACTCATCCATTTAAGGGAATTAAAACTGCTGTTCTTAATGTGATATCAGACCAAATACGTTCAGTAATGCAACTCTCACTCAACGTGACATAAAAATAACTTGACACACAGGTTTCCTTGCGTTTTTTGAACAAGTGAAGTTTGGATGCAAAGAAGTCGTTTTAGACGTGTTTTTGAATTAAAAAGCTGAAAAGAAGTCAAAGACATGATTAGGGTGAAAAGCAGTTTAAAAGGGCTCTAAACTCCATCTATTCATCCATTTGAAATGGTTGAAAACTGCTGTTCTTAGTGTGATAGTAGACCAAACACGTTCAACAATGCTACTCTCACTCAACGTGACATAAAAATGACTTGACACACACTGTTCTATTAGTGCATTTTCAATTGAAGTTTCGCGTGCAAAGAAGTCGTTTTAGACGTGTTTTTGAATTAAAAAGCTGAAAAGAAGAACACATGATTAGGGTGAAAAGCAGTTTAAAATGGCTCTAAAATCCATCTATTCATCCATTTGAAATGGTTGAAAACTGCTGTTCTTAGTGCGATAGTAGACCAAACACGTTCAACAATGCTACTCTCACTCAACGTGACATAAAAATGACCTGACACACACTGTTCCGTTAGTGAATTTTCTGAACAAGTGAAGTTTCACGTGCAAAGAAGTCGTTTTAGACGTGTTTTTGAATAAAACAGCTGAAAATATGTCAAACACATGATTAGGGTGAAAAGAAGAGTTTTTACAATGATATTGTTAATAAAAGTGAGAGGTTTCCAATTATTTGTTAAAACAAGTTACCTCCTAGCTAAAAAGTCTTTTGGAGTTCTTTTGTACTCATCCATTTAAGGGAATTAAAACTGCTGTTCTTAATGTGATATCAGACCAAATACGTTCAGTAATGCAACTCTCACTCAACGTGACATAAAAATAACTTGACACACAGGTTTCCTTGCGTTTTTTGAACAAGTGAAGTTTGGATGCAAAGAAGTCGTTTTAGACGTGTTTTTGAATTAAAAAGCTGAAAAGAAGTCAAAGACATGATTAGGGTGAAAAGCAGTTTAAAAGGGCTCTAAACTCCATCTATTCATCCATTTGAAATGGTTGAAAACTGCTGTTCTTAGTGTGATAGTAGACCAAACACGTTCAACAATGCTACTCTCACTCAACGTGACATAAAAATGACTTGACACACACTGTTCTATTAGTGCATTTTCAATTGAAGTTTCGCGTGCAAAGAAGTCGTTTTAGACGTGTTTTTGAATTAAAAAGCTGAAAAGAAGAACACATGATTAGGGTGAAAAGCAGTTTAAAATGGCTCTAAAATCCATCTATTCATCCATTTGAAATGGTTGAAAACTGCTGTTCTTAGTGCGATAGTAGACCAAACACGTTCAACAATGCTACTCTCACTCAACGTGACATAAAAATGACCTGACACACACTGTTCCGTTAGTGAATTTTCTGAACAAGTGAAATTTCGCGTGCAAAGAAGTCGTTTTAGACGTGTTTTTGAATGAAAAAGCTGAAAAGAAGTCAAACACATGATTAGGGTGAAAAGAAGAGTTTCTACAATGATATTGTTAATAAAAGTGAGAGGTTTCCAATTATTTGTTAAAACAAGTTACCTCCTAGCTAAAAAGTCTTTTGGAGTTCTTTTGTACTCATCCATTTAAGGGAATTAAAACTGCTGTTCTTAATGTGATATCAGACCAAATACGTTCAGTAATGCAACTCTCACTCAACGTGACATAAAAATAACTTGACACACAGGTTTCCTTGCGTTTTTTGAACAAGTGAAGTTTCGATGCAAAGAAGTCGTTTTAGACGTGTTTTTGAATTAAAAAGCTGAAAAGAAGTCAAAGACATGATTAGGGTGAAAAGCAGTTTAAAAGGGCTCTAAACTCCATCTATTCATCCATTTGAAATGGTTGAAAACTGCTGTTCTTAGTGTGATAGTAGACCAAACACGTTCAACAATGCTACTCTCACTCAACGTGACATAAAAATGACTTGACACACACTGTTCTATTAGTGCATTTTCAATTGAAGTTTCGCGTGCAAAGAAGTCGTTTTAGACGTGTTTTTGAATTAAAAAGCTGAAAAGAAGAACACATGATTAGGGTGAAAAGCAGTTTAAAATGGCTCTAAAATCCATCTATTCATCCATTTGAAATGGTTGAAAACTGCTGTTCTTAGTGCGATAGTAGACCAAACACGTACAACAATGCTACTCTCACTCAAAGTGACATAAAAATGACCTGACACACACTGTTCCGTTAGTGAATTTTCTGAACAAGTGAAGTTTCACGTGCAAAGAAGTCGTTTTAGACGTGTTTTTGAATAAAACAGCTGAAAATATGTCAAACACATGATTAGGGTGAAAAGAAGAGTTTTTACAATGATATTGTTAATAAAAGTGAGAGGTTTCCAATTATTTGTTAAAACAAGTTACCTCCTAGCTAAAAAGTCTTTTGGAGTTCTTTTGTACTCATCCATTTAAGGGAATTAAAACTGCTGTTCTTAATGTGATATCAGACCAAATACGTTCAGTAATGCAACTCTCACTCAACGTGACATAAAAATAACTTGACACACAGGTTTCCTTGCGTTTTTTGAACAAGTGAAGTTTGGATGCAAAGAAGTCGTTTTAGACGTGTTTTTGAATTAAAAAGCTGAAAAGAAGTCAAAGACATGATTAGGGTGAAAAGCAGTTTAAAAGGGCTCTAAACTCCATCTATTCATCCATTTGAAATGGTTGAAAACTGCTGTTCTTAGTGTGATAGTAGACCAAACACGTTCAACAATGCTACTCTCACTCAACGTGACATAAAAATGACTTGACACACACTGTTCTATTAGTGCATTTTCAATTGAAGTTTCGCGTGCAAAGAAGTCGTTTTAGACGTGTTTTTGAATTAAAAAGCTGAAAAGAAGAACACATGATTAGGGTGAAAAGCAGTTTAAAATGGCTCTAAAATCCATCTATTCATCCATTTGAAATGGTTGAAAACTGCTGTTCTTAGTGCGATAGTAGACCAAACAGGTTCAACAATGCTACTCTCACTCAACGTGACATAAAAATGACCTGACACACACTGTTCCGTTAGTGAATTTTCTGAACAAGTGAAATTTCGCGTGCAAAGAAGTCGTTTTAGACGTGTTTTTGAATGAAAAAGCTGAAAAGAAGTCAAACACATGATTAGGGTAAAAAAGCAGTTTAAAAGGGCTCTAAAATCCATCTATTCATCCATTTGAAATGGTTGAAAACTGCTGTTCTTAGTGCAATAGTAGACCAAACACGTTCAACAATGCTACTCTCACTCAACGTGACATAAAAATGACCTGACACACACTGTTCCGTTAGTGAATTTTCTGAACAAGTGAAGTTTCACGTGCAAAGAAGTCGTTTTAGACGTGTTTTTGAATAAAACAGCTGAAAATATGTCAAACACATGATTAGGGTGAAAAGAAGAGTTTCTACAATGATATTGTTAATAAAAGTGAGAGGTTTCCAATTATTTGTTAAAACAAGTTACCTCCTAGCTAAAAAGTCTTTTGGAGTTCTTTTGTACTCATCCATTCAAGGGAATTAAAACTGCTGTTCTTAATGTGATATCAGACCAAATACGTTCAGTAATGCAACTCTCACTCAACGTGACATAAAAATAACTTGACACACAGGTTTCCTTGCGTTTTTTGAACAAGTGAAGTTTGGATGCAAAGAAGTCGTTTTAGACGTGTTTTTGAATGAAAAAGCTGAAAAGAAGTCAAAGACATGATTAGGGTGAAAAGCAGTTTAAAAGGGCTCTAAAATCCATCTATTCATCCATTTGAAATGGTTGAAAACTGCTGTTCTTAGTGTGATAGTAGACCAAACACGTTCAACAATGCTACTCTCACTCAACGTGACATAAAAATGACTTGACACACACTGTTCTATTAGTGCATTTTCAATTGAAGTTTCGCGTGCAAAGAAGTCGTTTTAGACGTGTTTTTGAATTAAAAAGCTGAAAAGAAGAACACATGATTAGGGTGAAAAGCAGTTTAAAATGGCTCTAAAATCCATCTATTCATCCATTTGAAATGGTTGAAAACTGCTGTTCTTAGTGCGATAGTAGACCAAACACGTTCAACAATGCTACTCTCACTCAACGTGACATAAAAATGACCTGACACACTGTTCCGTTAGTGAATTTTCTGAACAAGTGAAGTTTCACGTGCAAAGAAGTCGTTTCAGACGTGTTTTTGAATGAAAAAGCTGAAAAGAAGTCAAACACATGATTAGGGTGAAAAGAAGAGTTTCTACAATGATATTGTTAATAAAAGTGAGAGGTTTCCAATTATTTGTTAAAACAAGTTACCTCCTAGCTAAAAAGTCTTTTGGAGTTCTTTTGTACTCATCCATTCAAGGGAATTAAAACTGCTGTTCTTAATGTGATATCAGACCAAATACGTTCAGTAATGCAACTCTCACTCAACGTGACATAAAAATAACTTGACACACAGGTTTCCTTGCGTTTTTTGAACAAGTGAAGTTTCAATGCAAAGAAGTCGTTTTAGACGTGTTTTTGAATTAAAAAGCTGAAAAGAAGTCAAAGACATGATTAGGGTGAAAAGCAGTTTAAAAGGGCTCTAAACTCCATCTATTCATCCATTTGAAATGGTTGAAAACTGCTGTTCTTAGTGTGATAGTAGACCAAACACGTTCAACAATGCTACTCTCACTCAACGTGACATAAAAATGACTTGACACACACTGTTCTATTAGTGCATTTTCAATTGAAGTTTCGCGTGCAAAGAAGTCGTTTTAGACGTGTTTTTGAATTAAAAAGCTGAAAAGAAGAACACATGATTAGGGTGAAAAGCAGTTTAAAATGGCTCTAAAATCCATCTATTCATCCATTTGAAATGGTTGAAAACTGCTGTTCTTAGTGCGATAGTAGACCAAACACGTTCAACAATGCTACTCTCACTCAACGTGACATAAAAATGACCTGACACACTGTTCCGTTAGTGAATTTTCTGAACAAGTGAAGTTTCACGTGCAAAGAAGTCGTTTTAGACGTGTTTTTGAATGAAAAAGCTGAAAAGAAGTCAAACACATGATTAGGGTAAAAAAGCAGTTTAAAAGGGCTCTAAAATCCATCTATTCATCCATTTGAAATGGTTGAAAACTGCTGTTCTTAGTGCAATAGTAGACCAAACACGTTCAACAATGCTACTCTCACTCAACGTGACATAAAAATGACCTGACACACACTGTTCCATTAGTGAAAAAGTGAACAAGCTATGTTTCAATGCAAAGAAGTCGTTTTAGACGTGTTTTTGAATGAAAAAGCTGAAAAGAAGTCAAACACATGATTAGGGTGAAAAGAAGAGTTTCTACAATGATATTGTCAATAAAAGTGAGAGGTTTCCAATTATTTGTTAAAACAAGTTACCTCCTAGCTAAAAACTCTTTTGGAGTTCTTTTGTACTCATCCATTTAAGGGAATTACAACTGCTGTTCTTAATGTGATATCAGACCAAATACGTTCAGTAATGCAACTCTCACTCAACGTGACATAAAAATAACTTGACACACAGGTTTCCTTGCGTTTTTTGAACAAGTGAAGTTTCAATGCAAAGAAGTCGTTTTAGACGTGTTTTTGAATAAACCCGTTATAAAGAAGGTAGACTTTTTAACATGTGTTTAAACACCTGTGAGTGGGTGAAAAGCAGTCTAAAAGGTCTTCGACAATGATATTGTCAATAAAAGTAAGAGGTTTCCGTTATTTGTTAAAACAAGTGACCTCTTAGCTAAGAACAGTCTTTTGGGGTTATTTTGGACTCATCCAGCTGAAATGAGTGTAAATTGCTGTTCTTAACGTGATATCAGACCAAACACGTTCAACAATGCTACTCTCACTCAAAGTGACATAAAAATGACCCGACACACACTGTTCCATTAGTGAAAAAGTGAACAAGCTAAGTTTCAATGCAAAGAAGTCGTTTTAGACGTGTTTTTGAATTAAAAAGCTGAAAAGAAGAACACATGATTAGGGTGAAAAGCAGTTTAAAAGGGCTCTAAAATCCATCTATTCATCCATTTGAAATGGTTGAAAACTGCTGTTCTTAGTGCGATAGTAGACCAAACACGTTCAACAATGCTACTCTCACTCAACATGACATAAAAATGACCTGACACACACTGTTCTATTAGTGCATTTTCAATTGAAGTTTCGCGTGCAAAGAAGTCGTTTTAGACGTGTTTTTGAATTAAAAAGCTGAAAAGAAGAACACATGATTAGGGTGAAAAGCAGTTTAAAATGGCTCTAAAATCCATCTATTCATCCATTTGAAATGGTTGAAAACTGCTGTTCTTAGTGCGATAGTAGACCAAACACGTTCAACAATGCTACTCTCACTCAACGTGACATAAAAATGACCTGACACACACTGTTCCATTAGTGAAAAAGTGAACAAGCTATGTTTCAATGCAAAGAAGTCGTTTTAGACGTGTTTTTGAATGAAAAAGCTGAAAAGAAGTCAAACACATGATTAGGGTGAAAAGAAGAGTTTCTACAATGATATTGTCAATAAAAGTGAGAGGTTTCCAATTATTTGTTAAAACAAGTTACCTCCTAGCTAAAAACTCTTTTGGAGTTCTTTTGTACTCATCCATTTAAGGGAATTAAAACTGCTGTTCTTAATGTGATATCAGACCAAATACGTTCAGTAATGCAACTCTCACTCAACGTGACATAAAAATAACTTGACACACAGGTTTCCTTGCGTTTTTTGAACAAGTGAAGTTTCAATGTAAAGAAGTCGTTTTAGACGTGTTTTTGAATAAACCCGTTATAAAGAAGGTAGACTTTTTAACATGTGTTTAAACACCTGTGAGTGGGTGAAAAGCAGTCTAAAAGGTCTTCGACAATGATATTGTCAATAAAAGTAAGAGGTTTCCGTTATTTGTTAAAACAAGTGACCTCTTAGCTAAGAACAGTCTTTTGGGGTTATTTTGGACTCATCCAGCTGAAATGAGTGTAAATTGCTGTTCTTAACGTGATATCAGACCAAACACGTTCAACAATGCTACTCTCACTCAAAGTGACATAAAAATGACCCGACACACACTGTTCCATTAGTGAAAAAGTGAACAAGCTAAGTTTCAATGCAAAGAAGTCGTTTTAGACGTGTTTTTGAATTAAAAAGCTGAAAAGAAGAACACATGATTAGGGTGAAAAGCAGTTTAAAAGGGCTCTAAAATCCATCTATTCATCCATTTGAAATGGTTGAAAACTGCTGTTCTTAGTGTGATAGTAGACCAAACACGTTCAACAATGCTACTCTCACTCAACGTGACATAAAAATGACTTGACACACACTGTTCTATTCGTGCATTTTCAATTGAAGTTTCGCGTGCAAAGAAGTCGTTTTAGACGTGTTTTTGAATTAAAAAGCTGAAAAGAAGAACACATGATTAGGGTGAAAAGCAGTTTAAAATGGCTCTAAAATCCATCTATTCATCCATTTGAAATGGTTGAAAACTGCTGTTCTTAGTGCGATAGTAGACCAAACACGTTCAACAATGCTACTCTCACTCAACGTGACATAAAAATGACCTGACACACACTGTTCCGTTAGTGAATTTTCTGAACAAGTGAAGTTTCACGTGCAAAGAAGTCGTTTTAGACGTGTTTTTGAATAAAACAGCTGAAAATATGTCAAACACATGATTAGGGTGAAAAGAAGAGTTTCTACAATGATATTGTTAATAAAAGTGAGAGGTTTCCAATTATTTGTTAAAACAAGTTACCTCCTAGCTAAAAAGTCTTTTGGAGTTCTTTTGTACTCATCCATTTAAGGGAATTAAAACTGCTGTTCTTAATGTGATATCAGACCAAATACGTTCAGTAATGCAACTCTCACTCAACGTGACATAAAAATAACTTGACACACAGGTTTCCTTGCGTTTTTTGAACAAGTGAAGTTTGGATGCAAAGAAGTCGTTTTAGACGTGTTTTTGAATTAAAAAGCTGAAAAGAAGTCAAAGACATGATTAGGGTGAAAAGCAGTTTAAAAGGGCTCTAAACTCCATCTATTCATCCATTTGAAATGGTTGAAAACTGCTGTTCTTAGTGTGATAGTAGACCAAACACGTTCAACAATGCTACTCTCACTCAACGTGACATAAAAATGACTTGACACACACTGTTCTATTAGTGCATTTTCAATTGAAGTTTCGCGTGCAAAGAAGTTGTTTTAGACGTGTTTTTGAATTAAAAAGCTGAAAAGAAGAACACATGATTAGGGTGAAAAGCAGTTTAAAATGGCTCTAAAATCCATCTATTCATCCATTTGAAATGGTTGAAAACTGCTGTTCTTAGTGCGATAGTAGACCAAACACGTTCAACAATGCTACTCTCACTCAACGTGACATAAAAATGACCTGACACACACTGTTCCGTTAGTGAATTTTCTGAACAAGTGAAGTTTCGCGTGCAAAGAAGTCGTTTTAGACGTGTTTTTGAATGAAAAAGCTGAAAAGAAGTCAAACACATGATTAGGGTAAAAAAGCAGTTTAAAAGGGCTCTAAAATCCATCTATTCATCCATTTGAAATGGTTGAAAACTGCTGTTCTTAGTGCAATAGTAGACCAAACACGTTCAACAATGCTACTCTCACTCAACGTGACATAAAAATGACCTGACACACACTGTTCCGTTAGTGAATTTTCTGAACAAGTGAAGTTTCACGTGCAAAGAAGTCGTTTTAGACGTGTTTTTGAATAAAACAGCTGAAAATATGTCAAACACATGATTAGGGTGAAAAGAAGAGTTTCTACAATGATATTGTTAATAAAAGTGAGAGGTTTCCAATTATTTGTTAAAACAAGTTACCTCCTAGCTAAAAAGTCTTTTGGAGTTCTTTTGTACTCATCCATTTAAGGGAATTAAAACTGCTGTTCTTAATGTGATATCAGACCAAATACGTTCAGTAATGCAACTCTCACTCAACGTGACATAAAAATAACTTGACACACAGGTTTCCTTGCGTTTTTTGAACAAGTGAAGTTTGGATGCAAAGAAGTCGTTTTAGACGTGTTTTTGAATTAAAAAGCTGAAAAGAAGTCAAAGACATGATTAGGGTGAAAAGCAGTTTAAAAGGGCTCTAAACTCCATCTATTCATCCATTTGAAATGGTTGAAAACTGCTGTTCTTAGTGTGATAGTAGACCAAACACGTTCAACAATGCTACTCTCACTCAACGTGACATAAAAATGACTTGACACACACTGTTCTATTAGTGCATTTTCAATTGAAGTTTCGCGTGCAAAGAAGTCGTTTTAGACGTGTTTTTGAATTAAAAAGCTGAAAAGAAGAACACATGATTAGGGTGAAAAGCAGTTTAAAATGGCTCTAAAATCCATCTATTCATCCATTTGAAATGGTTGAAAACTGCTGCAGGTTTCCTTGCGTTTTTTGAACAAGTGAAGTTTCAATGCAAAGAAGTCGTTTTAGACGTGTTTTTGAATAAACCCGTTATAAAGAAGGTAGACTTTTTAACATGTGTTTAAACACCTGTGAGTGGGTGAAAAGCAGTCTAAAAGGTCTTCGACAATGATATTGTCAATAAAAGTAAGAGGTTTCCGTTATTTGTTAAAACAAGTGACCTCTTAGCTAAGAACAGTCTTTTGGGGTTATTTTGGACTCATCCAGCTGAAATGAGTGTAAATTGCTGTTCTTAACGTGATATCAGACCAAACACGTTCAACAATGCTACTCTCACTCAAAGTGACATAAAAATGACCCGACACACACTGTTCCATTAGTGAAAAAGTGAACAAGCTAAGTTTCAATGCAAAGAAGTCGTTTTAGACGTGTTTTTGAATTAAAAAGCTGAAAAGAAGAACACATGATTAGGGTGAAAAGCAGTTTAAAAGGGCTCTAAACTCCATCTATTCATCCATTTGAAATGGTTGAAAACTGCTGTTCTTAGTGTGATAGTAGACCAAACACGTTCAACAATGCTACTCTCACTCAACGTGACATAAAAATGACTTGACACACACTGTTCTATTAGTGCATTTTCAATTGAAGTTTCGCGTGCAAAGAAGTCGTTTTAGACGTGTTTTTGAATTAAAAAGCTGAAAAGAAGAACACATGATTAGGGTGAAAAGCAGTTTAAAATGGCTCTAAAATCCATCTATTCATCCATTTGAAATGGTTGAAAACTGCTGTTCTTAGTGCGATAGTAGACCAAACACGTTCAACAATGCTACTCTCACTCAACGTGACATAAAAATGACCTGACACACACTGTTCCGTTAGTGAATTTTCTGAACAAGTGAAGTTTCACGTGCAAAGAAGTCGTTTTAGACGTGTTTTTGAATAAAACAGCTGAAAATATGTCAAACACATGATTAGGGTGAAAAGAAGAGTTTCTACAATGATATTGTTAATAAAAGTGAGAGGTTTCCAATTATTTGTTAAAACAAGTTACCTCCTAGCTAAAAAGTCTTTTGGAGTTCTTTTGTACTCATCCATTTAAGGGAATTAAAACTGCTGTTCTTAATGTGATATCAGACCAAATACGTTCAGTAATGCAACTCTCACTCAACGTGACATAAAAATAACTTGACACACAGGTTTCCTTGCGTTTTTTGAACAAGTGAAGTTTGGATGCAAAGAAGTCGTTTTAGACGTGTTTTTGAATTAAAAAGCTGAAAAGAAGTCAAAGACATGATTAGGGTGAAAAGCAGTTTAAAAGGGCTCTAAACTCCATCTATTCATCCATTTGAAATGGTTGAAAACTGCTGTTCTTAGTGTGATAGTAGACCAAACACGTTCAACAATGCTACTCTCACTCAACGTGACATAAAAATGACTTGACACACACTGTTCTATTAGTGCATTTTCAATTGAAGTTTCGCGTGCAAAGAAGTTGTTTTAGACGTGTTTTTGAATTAAAAAGCTGAAAAGAAGAACACATGATTAGGGTGAAAAGCAGTTTAAAATGGCTCTAAAATCCATCTATTCATCCATTTGAAATGGTTGAAAACTGCTGTTCTTAGTGCGATAGTAGACCAAACACGTTCAACAATGCTACTCTCACTCAACGTGACATAAAAATGACCTGACACACACTGTTCCGTTAGTGAATTTTCTGAACAAGTGAAGTTTCGCGTGCAAAGAAGTCGTTTTAGACGTGTTTTTGAATGAAAAAGCTGAAAAGAAGTCAAACACATGATTAGGGTAAAAAAGCAGTTTAAAAGGGCTCTAAAATCCATCTATTCATCCATTTGAAATGGTTGAAAACTGCTGTTCTTAGTGCAATAGTAGACCAAACACGTTCAACAATGCTACTCTCACTCAACGTGACATAAAAATGACCTGACACACACTGTTCCGTTAGTGAATTTTCTGAACAAGTGAAGTTTCACGTGCAAAGAAGTCGTTTTAGACGTGTTTTTGAATAAAACAGCTGAAAATATGTCAAACACATGATTAGGGTGAAAAGAAGAGTTTCTACAATGATATTGTTAATAAAAGTGAGAGGTTTCCAATTATTTGTTAAAACAAGTTACCTCCTAGCTAAAAACTCTTTTGGAGTTCTTTTGTACTCATCCATTTAAGGGAATTAAAACTGCTGTTCTTAATGTGATATCAGACCAAATACGTTCAGTAATGCAACTCTCACTCAACGTGACATAAAAATAACTTGACACACAGGTTTCCTTGCGTTTTTTGAACAAGTGAAGTTTGGATGCAAAGAAGTCGTTTTAGACGTGTTTTTGAATTAAAAAGCTGAAAAGAAGTCAAAGACATGATTAGGGTGAAAAGCAGTTTAAAAGGGCTCTAAACTCCATCTATTCATCCATTTGAAATGGTTGAAAACTGCTGTTCTTAGTGTGATAGTAGACCAAACACGTTCAACAATGCTACTCTCACTCAACGTGACATAAAAATGACTTGACACACACTGTTCTATTAGTGCATTTTCAATTGAAGTTTCGCGTGCAAAGAAGTCGTTTTAGACGTGTTTTTGAATTAAAAAGCTGAAAAGAAGAACACATGATTAGGGTGAAAAGCAGTTTAAAATGGCTCTAAAATCCATCTATTCATCCATTTGAAATGGTTGAAAACTGCTGCAGGTTTCCTTGCGTTTTTTGAACAAGTGAAGTTTCAATGCAAAGAAGTCGTTTTAGACGTGTTTTTGAATAAACCCGTTATAAAGAAGGTAGACTTTTTAACATGTGTTTAAACACCTGTGAGTGGGTGAAAAGCAGTCTAAAAGGTCTTCGACAATGATATTGTCAATAAAAGTAAGAGGTTTCCGTTATTTGTTAAAACAAGTGACCTCTTAGCTAAGAACAGTCTTATTGGGGTTATTTTGGACTCATCCAGCTGAAATGAGTGTAAATTGCTGTTCTTAACGTGATATCAGACCAAACACGTTCAACAATGCTACTCTCACTCAAAGTGACATAAAAATGACCCGACACACACTGTTCCATTAGTGAAAAAGTGAACAAGCTAAGTTTCAATGCAAAGAAGTCGTTTTAGACGTGTTTTTGAATTAAAAAGCTGAAAAGAAGAACACATGATTAGGGTGAAAAGCAGTTTAAAAGGGCTCTAAACTCCATCTATTCATCCATTTGAAATGGTTGAAAACTGCTGTTCTTAGTGTGATAGTAGACCAAACACGTTCAACAATGCTACTCTCACTCAACGTGACATAAAAATGACTTGACACACACTGTTCTATTAGTGCATTTTCAATTGAAGTTTCGCGTGCAAAGAAGTCGTTTTAGACGTGTTTTTGAATGAAAAAGCTGAAAAGAAGTCAAACACATGATTAGGGTAAAAAAGCAGTTTAAAAGGGCTCTAAAATCCATCTATTCATCCATTTGAAATGGTTGAAAACTGCTGTTCTTAGTGCAATAGTAGACCAAACACGTTCAACAATGCTACTCTCACTCAACGTGACATAAAAATGACCTGACACACACTGTTCCGTTAGTGAATTTTCTGAACAAGTGAAGTTTCACGTGCAAAGAAGTCGTTTTAGACGTGTTTTTGAATAAAACAGCTGAAAATATGTCAAACACATGATTAGGGTGAAAAGAAGAGTTTCTACAATGATATTGTTAATAAAAGTGAGAGGTTTCCAATTATTTGTTAAAACAAGTTACCTCCTAGCTAAAAAGTCTTTTGGAGTTCTTTTGTACTCATCCATTTAAGGGAATTAAAACTGCTGTTCTTAATGTGATATCAGACCAAATACGTTCAGTAATGCAACTCTCACTCAACGTGACATAAAAATAACTTGACACACAGGTTTCCTTGCGTTTTTTGAACAAGTGAAGTTTCGCGTGCAAAGAAGTCGTTTTAGACGTGTTTTTGAATTAAAAAGCTGAAAAGAAGTCAAAGACATGATTAGGGTGAAAAGCAGTTTAAAAGGGCTCTAAACTCCATCTATTCATCCATTTGAAATGGTTGAAAACTGCTGTTCTTAGTGTGATAGTAGACCAAACACGTTCAACAATGCTACTCTCACTCAACGTGACATAAAAATGACTTGACACACACTGTTCTATTAGTGCATTTTCAATTGAAGTTTCGCGTGCAAAGAAGTTGTTTTAGACGTGTTTTTGAATTAAAAAGCTGAAAAGAAGAACACATGATTAGGGTGAAAAGCAGTTTAAAATGGCTCTAAAATCCATCTATTCATCCATTTGAAATGGTTGAAAACTGCTGTTCTTAGTGTGATAGTAGACCAAACACGTTCAACAATGCTACTCTCACTCAACGTGACATAAAAATGACTTGACACACACTGTTCTATTAGTGCATTTTCAATTGAAGTTTCGCGTGCAAAGAAGTTGTTTTAGACGTGTTTTTGAATTAAAAAGCTGAAAAGAAGAACACATGATTAGGGTGAAAAGCAGTTTAAAATGGCTCTAAAATCCATCTATTCATCCATTTGAAATGGTTGAAAACTGCTGTTCTTAGTGCGATAGTAGACCAAACACGTTCAACAATGCTACTCTCACTCAACGTGACATAAAAATGACCTGACACACACTGTTCCGTTAGTGAATTTTCTGAACAAGTGAAGTTTCGCGTGCAAAGAAGTCGTTTTAGACGTGTTTTTGAATGAAAAAGCTGAAAAGAAGTCAAACACATGATTAGGGTAAAAAAGCAGTTTAAAAGGGCTCTAAAATCCATCTATTCATCCATTTGAAATGGTTGAAAACTGCTGTTCTTAGTGCAATAGTAGACCAAACACGTTCAACAATGCTACTCTCACTCAACGTGACATAAAAATGACCTGACACACACTGTTCCGTTAGTGAATTTTCTGAACAAGTGAAGTTTCACGTGCAAAGAAGTCGTTTTAGACGTGTTTTTGAATAAAACAGCTGAAAATATGTCAAACACATGATTAGGGTGAAAAGAAGAGTTTCTACAATGATATTGTTAATAAAAGTGAGAGGTTTCCAATTATTTGTTAAAACAAGTTACCTCCTAGCTAAAAACTCTTTTGGAGTTCTTTTGTACTCATCCATTTAAGGGAATTAAAACTGCTGTTCTTAATGTGATATCAGACCAAATACGTTCAGTAATGCAACTCTCACTCAACGTGACATAAAAATAACTTGACACACAGGTTTCCTTGCGTTTTTTGAACAAGTGAAGTTTGGATGCAAAGAAGTCGTTTTAGACGTGTTTTTGAATTAAAAAGCTGAAAAGAAGTCAAAGACATGATTAGAGTGAAAAGCAGTTTAAAAGGGCTCTAAACTCCATCTATTCATCCATTTGAAATGGTTGAAAACTGCTGTTCTTAGTGTGATAGTAGACCAAACACGTTCAACAATGCTACTCTCACTCAACGTGACATAAAAATGACTTGACACACACTGTTCTATTAGTGCATTTTCAATTGAAGTTTCGCGTGCAAAGAAGTCGTTTTAGACGTGTTTTTGAATTAAAAAGCTGAAAAGAAGAACACATGATTAGGGTGAAAAGCAGTTTAAAATGGCTCTAAAATCCATCTATTCATCCATTTGAAATGGTTGAAAACTGCTGCAGGTTTCCTTGCGTTTTTTGAACAAGTGAAGTTTCAATGCAAAGAAGTCGTTTTAGACGTGTTTTTGAATAAACCCGTTATAAAGAAGGTAGACTTTTTAACATGTGTTTAAACACCTGTGAGTGGGTGAAAAGCAGTCTAAAAGGTCTTCGACAATGATATTGTCAATAAAAGTAAGAGGTTTCCGTTATTTGTTAAAACAAGTGACCTCTTAGCTAAGAACAGTCTTTTGGGGTTATTTTGGACTCATCCAGCTGAAATGAGTGTAAATTGCTGTTCTTAACGTGATATCAGACCAAACACGTTCAACAATGCTACTCTCACTCAAAGTGACATAAAAATGACCCGACACACACTGTTCCATTAGTGAAAAAGTGAACAAGCTAAGTTTCAATGCAAAGAAGTCGTTTTAGACGTGTTTTTGAATTAAAAAGCTGAAAAGAAGAACACATGATTAGGGTGAAAAGCAGTTTAAAAGGGCTCTAAACTCCATCTATTCATCCATTTGAAATGGTTGAAAACTGCTGTTCTTAGTGTGATAGTAGACCAAACACGTTCAACAATGCTACTCTCACTCAACGTGACATAAAAATGACTTGACACACACTGTTCTATTAGTGCATTTTCAATTGAAGTTTCGCGTGCAAAGAAGTCGTTTTAGACGTGTTTTTGAATTAAAAAGCTGAAAAGAAGAACACATGATTAGGGTGAAAAGCAGTTTAAAATGGCTCTAAAATCCATCTATTCATCCATTTGAAATGGTTGAAAACTGCTGTTCTTAGTGCGATAGTAGACCAAACACGTTCAACAATGCTACTCTCACTCAACGTGACATAAAAATGACCTGACACACACTGTTCCGTTAGTGAATTTTCTGAACAAGTGAAGTTTCACGTGCAAAGAAGTCGTTTTAGACGTGTTTTTGAATAAAACAGCTGAAAATATGTCAAACACATGATTAGGGTGAAAAGAAGAGTTTCTACAATGATATTGTTAATAAAAGTGAGAGGTTTCCAATTATTTGTTAAAACAAGTTACCTCCTAGCTAAAAAGTCTTTTGGAGTTCTTTTGTACTCATCCATTTAAGGGAATTAAAACTGCTGTTCTTAATGTGATATCAGACCAAATACGTTCAGTAATGCAACTCTCACTCAACGTGACATAAAAATAACTTGACACACAGGTTTCCTTGCGTTTTTTGAACAAGTGAAGTTTGGATGCAAAGAAGTCGTTTTAGACGTGTTTTTGAATTAAAAAGCTGAAAAGAAGTCAAAGACATGATTAGGGTGAAAAGCAGTTTAAAAGGGCTCTAAACTCCATCTATTCATCCATTTGAAATGGTTGAAAACTGCTGTTCTTAGTGTGATAGTAGACCAAACACGTTCAACAATGCTACTCTCACTCAACGTGACATAAAAATGACTTGACACACACTGTTCTATTAGTGCATTTTCAATTGAAGTTTCGCGTGCAAAGAAGTCGTTTTAGACGTGTTTTTGAATTAAAAAGCTGAAAAGAAGAACACATGATTAGGGTGAAAAGCAGTTTAAAATGGCTCTAAAATCCATCTATTCATCCATTTGAAATGGTTGAAAACTGCTGTTCTTAGTGCGATAGTAGACCAAACACGTTCAACAATGCTACTCTCACTCAACGTGACATAAAAATGACCTGACACACACTGTTCCGTTAGTGAATTTTCTGAACAAGTGAAGTTTCGCGTGCAAAGAAGTCGTTTTAGACGTGTTTTTGAATGAAAAAGCTGAAAAGAAGTCAAACACATGATTAGGGTAAAAAAGCAGTTTAAAAGGGCTCTAAAATCCATCTATTCATCCATTTGAAATGGTTGAAAACTGCTGTTCTTAGTGCAATAGTAGACCAAACACGTTCAACAATGCTACTCTCACTCAACGTGACATAAAAATGACCTGACACACACTGTTCCGTTAGTGAATTTTCTGAACAAGTGAAGTTTCACGTGCAAAGAAGTCGTTTTAGACGTGTTTTTGAATAAAACAGCTGAAAATATGTCAAACACATGATTAGGGTGAAAAGAAGAGTTTCTACAATGATATTGTTAATAAAAGTGAGAGGTTTCCAATTATTTGTTAAAACAAGTTACCTCCTAGCTAAAAACTCTTTTGGAGTTCTTTTGTACTCATCCATTTAAGGGAATTAAAACTGCTGTTCTTAATGTGATATCAGACCAAATACGTTCAGTAATGCAACTCTCACTCAACGTGACATAAAAATAACTTGACACACAGGTTTCCTTGCGTTTTTTGAACAAGTGAAGTTTGGATGCAAAGAAGTCGTTTTAGACGTGTTTTTGAATTAAAAAGCTGAAAAGAAGTCAAAGACATGATTAGGGTGAAAAGCAGTTTAAAAGGGCTCTAAACTCCATCTATTCATCCATTTGAAATGGTTGAAAACTGCTGTTCTTAGTGTGATAGTAGACCAAACACGTTCAACAATGCTACTCTCACTCAACGTGACATAAAAATGACTTGACACACACTGTTCTATTAGTGCATTTTCAATTGAAGTTTCGCGTGCAAAGAAGTCGTTTTAGACGTGTTTTTGAATTAAAAAGCTGAAAAGAAGAACACATGATTAGGGTGAAAAGCAGTTTAAAATGGCTCTAAAATCCATCTATTCATCCATTTGAAATGGTTGAAAACTGCTGCAGGTTTCCTTGCGTTTTTTGAACAAGTGAAGTTTCAATGCAAAGAAGTCGTTTTAGACGTGTTTTTGAATAAACCCGTTATAAAGAAGGTAGACTTTTTAACATGTGTTTAAACACCTGTGAGTGGGTGAAAAGCAGTCTAAAAGGTCTTCGACAATGATATTGTCAATAAAAGTAAGAGGTTTCCGTTATTTGTTAAAACAAGTGACCTCTTAGCTAAGAACAGTCTTTTGGGGTTATTTTGGACTCATCCAGCTGAAATGAGTGTAAATTGCTGTTCTTAACGTGATATCAGACCAAACACGTTCAACAATGCTACTCTCACTCAAAGTGACATAAAAATGACCCGACACACACTGTTCCATTAGTGAAAAAGTGAACAAGCTAAGTTTCAATGCAAAGAAGTCGTTTTAGACGTGTTTTTGAATTAAAAAGCTGAAAAGAAGAACACATGATTAGGGTGAAAAGCAGTTTAAAAGGGCTCTAAACTCCATCTATTCATCCATTTGAAATGGTTGAAAACTGCTGTTCTTAGTGTGATAGTAGACCAAACACGTTCAACAATGCTACTCTCACTCAACGTGACATAAAAATGACTTGACACACACTGTTCTATTAGTGCATTTTCAATTGAAGTTTCGCGTGCAAAGAAGTCGTTTTAGACGTGTTTTTGAATGAAAAAGCTGAAAAGAAGTCAAACACATGATTAGGGTAAAAAAGCAGTTTAAAAGGGCTCTAAAATCCATCTATTCATCCATTTGAAATGGTTGAAAACTGCTGTTCTTAGTGCAATAGTAGACCAAACACGTTCAACAATGCTACTCTCACTCAACGTGACATAAAAATGACCTGACACACACTGTTCCGTTAGTGAATTTTCTGAACAAGTGAAGTTTCACGTGCAAAGAAGTCGTTTTAGACGTGTTTTTGAATAAAACAGCTGAAAATATGTCAAACACATGATTAGGGTGAAAAGAAGAGTTTCTACAATGATATTGTTAATAAAAGTGAGAGGTTTCCAATTATTTGTTAAAACAAGTTACCTCCTAGCTAAAAAGTCTTTTGGAGTTCTTTTGTACTCATCCATTTAAGGGAATTAAAACTGCTGTTCTTAATGTGATATCAGACCAAATACGTTCAGTAATGCAACTCTCACTCAACGTGACATAAAAATAACTTGACACACAGGTTTCCTTGCGTTTTTTGAACAAGTGAAGTTTGGATGCAAAGAAGTCGTTTTAGACGTGTTTTTGAATTAAAAAGCTGAAAAGAAGTCAAAGACATGATTAGGGTGAAAAGCAGTTTAAAAGGGCTCTAAACTCCATCTATTCATCCATTTGAAATGGTTGAAAACTGCTGTTCTTAGTGTGATAGTAGACCAAACACGTTCAACAATGCTACTCTCACTCAACGTGACATAAAAATGACTTGACACACACTGTTCTATTAGTGCATTTTCAATTGAAGTTTCGCGTGCAAAGAAGTTGTTTTAGACGTGTTTTTGAATTAAAAAGCTGAAAAGAAGAACACATGATTAGGGTGAAAAGCAGTTTAAAATGGCTCTAAAATCCATCTATTCATCCATTTGAAATGGTTGAAAACTGCTGTTCTTAGTGCGATAGTAGACCAAACACGTTCAACAATGCTACTCTCACTCAACGTGACATAAAAATGACCTGACACACACTGTTCCGTTAGTGAATTTTCTGAACAAGTGAAGTTTCACGTGCAAAGAAGTCGTTTTAGACGTGTTTTTGAATAAAACAGCTGAAAAGAAGTCAAACACATGATTAGGGTGAAAAGAAGAGTTTCTACAATGATATTGTTAATAAAAGTGAGAGGTTTCCAATTATTTGTTAAAACAAGTTACCTCCTAGCTAAAAAGTCTTTTGGAGTTCTTTTGTACTCATCCATTTAAGGGAATTAAAACTGCTGTTCTTAATGTGATATCAGACCAAATACGTTCAGTAATGCAACTCTCACTCAACGTGACATAAAAATAACTTGACACACAGGTTTCCTTGCGTTTTTTGAACAAGTGAAGTTTGGATGCAAAGAAGTCGTTTTAGACGTGTTTTTGAATTAAAAAGCTGAAAAGAAGTCAAAGACATGATTAGGGTGAAAAGCAGTTTAAAAGGGCTCTAAACTCCATCTATTCATCCATTTGAAATGGTTGAAAACTGCTGTTCTTAGTGTGATAGTAGACCAAACACGTTCAACAATGCTACTCTCACTCAACGTGACATAAAAATGACTTGACACACACTGTTCTATTAGTGCATTTTCAATTGAAGTTTCGCGTGCAAAGAAGTTGTTTTAGACGTGTTTTTGAATTAAAAAGCTGAAAAGAAGAACACATGATTAGGGTGAAAAGCAGTTTAAAATGGCTCTAAAATCCATCTATTCATCCATTTGAAATGGTTGAAAACTGCTGTTCTTAGTGCGATAGTAGACCAAACACGTTCAACAATGCTACTCTCACTCAACGTGACATAAAAATGACCTGACACACACTGTTCCGTTAGTGAATTTTCTGAACAAGTGAAGTTTCGCGTGCAAAGAAGTCGTTTTAGACGTGTTTTTGAATGAAAAAGCTGAAAAGAAGTCAAACACATGATTAGGGTAAAAAAGCAGTTTAAAAGGGCTCTAAAATCCATCTATTCATCCATTTGAAATGGTTGAAAACTGCTGTTCTTAGTGCAATAGTAGACCAAACACGTTCAACAATGCTACTCTCACTCAACGTGACATAAAAATGACCTGACACACACTGTTCCGTTAGTGAATTTTCTGAACAAGTGAAGTTTCACGTGCAAAGAAGTCGTTTTAGACGTGTTTTTGAATAAAACAGCTGAAAATATGTCAAACACATGATTAGGGTGAAAAGAAGAGTTTCTACAATGATATTGTTAATAAAAGTGAGAGGTTTCCAATTATTTGTTAAAACAAGTTACCTCCTAGCTAAAAAGTCTTTTGGAGTTCTTTTGTACTCATCCATTTAAGGGAATTAAAACTGCTGTTCTTAATGTGATATCAGACCAAATACGTTCAGTAATGCAACTCTCACTCAACGTGACATAAAAATAACTTGACACACAGGTTTCCTTGCGTTTTTTGAACAAGTGAAGTTTGGATGCAAAGAAGTCGTTTTAGACGTGTTTTTGAATTAAAAAGCTGAAAAGAAGTCAAAGACATGATTAGGGTGAAAAGCAGTTTAAAAGGGCTCTAAACTCCATCTATTCATCCATTTGAAATGGTTGAAAACTGCTGTTCTTAGTGTGATAGTAGACCAAACACGTTCAACAATGCTACTCTCACTCAACGTGACATAAAAATGACTTGACACACACTGTTCTATTAGTGCATTTTCAATTGAAGTTTCGCGTGCAAAGAAGTCGTTTTAGACGTGTTTTTGAATTAAAAAGCTGAAAAGAAGAACACATGATTAGGGTGAAAAGCAGTTTAAAATGGCTCTAAAATCCATCTATTCATCCATTTGAAATGGTTGAAAACTGCTGCAGGTTTCCTTGCGTTTTTTGAACAAGTGAAGTTTCAATGCAAAGAAGTCGTTTTAGACGTGTTTTTGAATAAACCCGTTATAAAGAAGGTAGACTTTTTAACATGTGTTTAAACACCTGTGAGTGGGTGAAAAGCAGTCTAAAAGGTCTTCGACAATGATATTGTCAATAAAAGTAAGAGGTTTCCGTTATTTGTTAAAACAAGTGACCTCTTAGCTAAGAACAGTCTTTTGGGGTTATTTTGGACTCATCCAGCTGAAATGAGTGTAAATTGCTGTTCTTAACGTGATATCAGACCAAACACGTTCAACAATGCTACTCTCACTCAAAGTGACATAAAAATGACCCGACACACACTGTTCCATTAGTGAAAAAGTGAACAAGCTAAGTTTCAATGCAAAGAAGTCGTTTTAGACGTGTTTTTGAATTAAAAAGCTGAAAAGAAGAACACATGATTAGGGTGAAAAGCAGTTTAAAAGGGCTCTAAACTCCATCTATTCATCCATTTGAAATGGTTGAAAACTGCTGTTCTTAGTGTGATAGTAGACCAAACACGTTCAACAATGCTACTCTCACTCAACGTGACATAAAAATGACTTGACACACACTGTTCTATTAGTGCATTTGCAATTGAAGTTTCGCGTGCAAAGAAGTCGTTTTAGACGTGTTTTTGAATGAAAAAGCTGAAAAGAAGTCAAACACATGATTAGGGTAAAAAAGCAGTTTAAAAGGGCTCTAAAATCCATCTATTCATCCATTTGAAATGGTTGAAAACTGCTGTTCTTAGTGCAATAGTAGACCAAACACGTTCAACAATGCTACTCTCACTCAACGTGACATAAAAATGACCTGACACACACTGTTCCGTTAGTGAATTTTCTGAACAAGTGAAGTTTCACGTGCAAAGAAGTCGTTTTAGACGTGTTTTTGAATAAAACAGCTGAAAATATGTCAAACACATGATTAGGGTGAAAAGAAGAGTTTCTACAATGATATTGTTAATAAAAGTGAGAGGTTTCCAATTATTTGTTAAAACAAGTTACCTCCTAGCTAAAAAGTCTTTTGGAGTTCTTTTGTACTCATCCATTCAAGTGAATTAAAACTGCTGTTCTTAATGTGATATCAGACCAAATACGTTCAGTAATGCAACTCTCACTCAACGTGACATAAAAATGACCTGACACACTGTTCCATTAGTGAAAAAGTGAACAATCTATGTTTCAATGCAAAGAAGTCGTTTTAGACGTGTTTTTGAATTAAAAAGCTGAAAAGAAAAACACATGATTAGGGTGAAAAGCAGTTTAAAATGGCTCTAAAATCCATCTATTCATCCATTTGAAATGGTTGAAAACTGCTGTTCTTAATGTGATAGTAGACCAAACACGTTCAACAATGCTACTCTCACTCAACGTGACATAAAAATGACCTGACACACTGTTCCATTAGTGAAAAAGTGAACAAGCTATGTTTCAATGCAAAGAAGTCGTTTTAGACGTGTTTTTGAATTAAAAAGCTGAAAAGAAAAACACATGATTAGGGTGAAAAGCAGTTTAAAATGGCTCTAAAATCCATCTATTCATCCATTTGAAATGGTTGAAAACTGCTGTTCTTAGTGCGATAGTAGACCAAACACGTTCAACAATGCTACTCTCACTCAACATGACATAAAAATGACCTGACACACACTGTTCCGTTAGTGAATTTTCTGAACAAGTGAAGTTTCACGTGCAAAGAAGTCGTTTTAGACGTGTTTTTGAATAAAACAGCTGAAAATATGTCAAACACATGATTAGGGTGAAAAGAAGAGTTTCTACAATGATATTGTTAATAAAAGTGAGAGGTTTCCAATTATTTGTTAAAACAAGTTACCTCCTAGCTAAAAAGTCTTTTGGAGTTCTTTTGTACTCATCCATTTAAGGGAATTAAAACTGCTGTTCTTAATGTGATATCAGACCAAATACGTTCAGTAATGCAACTCTCACTCAACGTGACATAAAAATAACTTGACACACAGGTTTCCTTGCGTTTTTTGAACAAGTGAAGTTTGGATGCAAAGAAGTCGTTTTAGACGTGTTTTTGAATTAAAAAGCTGAAAAGAAGTCAAAGACATGATTAGGGTGAAAAGCAGTTTAAAAGGGCTCTAAACTCCATCTATTCATCCATTTGAAATGGTTGAAAACTGCTGTTCTTAGTGCGATAGTAGACCAAAAACGTTCAACAATGCTACTCTCACTCAACGTGACATAAAAATGACCTGACACACACTGTTCCATTAGTGAAAAAGTGAACAAGCTATGTTTCAATGCAAAGAAGTCGTTTTAGACGTGTTTTTGAATGAAAAAGCTGAAAAGAAGTCAAACACATGATTAGGGTGAAAAGAAGAGTTTCTACAATGATATTGTCAATAAAAGTGAGAGGTTTCCAATTATTTGTTAAAACAAGTTACCTCCTAGCTAAAAACTCTTTTGGAGTTCTTTTGTACTCATCCATTTAAGGGAATTACAACTGCTGTTCTTAATGTGATATCAGACCAAATACGTTCAGTAATGCAACTCTCACTCAACGTGACATAAAAATAACTTGACACACAGGTTTCCTTGCGTTTTTTGAACAAGTGAAGTTTGGATGCAAAGAAGTCGTTTTAGACGTGTTTTTGAATTAAAAAGCTGAAAAGAAGTCAAAGACATGATTAGGGTGAAAAGCAGTTTAAAAGGGCTCTAAACTCCATCTATTCATCCATTTGAAATGGTTGAAAACTGCTGTTGTTAATGTGATAGTAGACCAAACACGTTCAACAATGCTACTCTCACTCAACGTGACATAAAAATGACCTGACACACTGTTCCATTAGTGAAAAAGTGAACAAGCTATGTTTCAATGCAAAGAAGTCGTTTTAGACGTGTTTTTGAATTAAAAAGCTGAAAAGAAAAACACATGATTAGGGTGAAAAGCAGTTTAAAATGGCTCTAAAATCCATCTATTCATCCATTTGAAATGGTTGAAAACTGCTGTTCTTAGTGCGATAGTAGACCAAACACGTTCAACAATGCTACTCTCACTCAACATGACATAAAAATGACCTGACACACACTGTTCCGTTAGTGAATTTTCTGAACAAGTGAAGTTTCACGTGCAAAGAAGTCGTTTTAGACGTGTTTTTGAATAAAACAGCTGAAAATATGTCAAACACATGATTAGGGTGAAAAGAAGAGTTTCTACAATGATATTGTTAATAAAAGTGAGAGGTTTCCAATTATTTGTTAAAACAAGTTACCTCCTAGCTAAAAAGTCTTTTGGAGTTCTTTTGTACTCATCCATTCAAGGGAATTAAAACTGCTGTTCTTAATGTGATATCAGACCAAATACGTTCAGTAATGCAACTCTCACTCAACGTGACATAAAAATAACTTGACACACAGGTTTCCTTGCGTTTTTTGAACAAGTGAAGTTTGGATGCAAAGAAGTCGTTTTAGACGTGTTTTTGAATTAAAAAGCTGAAAAGAAGTCAAAGACATGATTAGGGTGAAAAGCAGTTTAAAAGGGCTCTAAACTCCATCTATTCATCCATTTGAAATGGTTGAAAACTGCTGTTCTTAGTGTGATAGTAGACCAAACACGTTCAACAATGCTACTCTCACTCAACGTGACATAAAAATGACTTGACACACACTGTTCTATTAGTGCATTTTCAATTGAAGTTTCGCGTGCAAAGAAGTCGTTTTAGACGTGTTTTTGAATTAAAAAGCTGAAAAGAAGTCAAACACATGATTAGGGTAAAAAAGCAGTTTAAAAGGGCTCTAAAATCCATCTATTCATCCATTTGAAATGGTTGAAAACTGCTGTTCTTAGTGCAATAGTAGACCAAACACGTTCAACAATGCTACTCTCACTCAACGTGACATAAAAATGACCTGACACACACTGTTCCGTTAGTGAATTTTCTGAACAAGTGAAGTTTCACGTGCAAAGAAGTCGTTTTAGACGTGTTTTTGAATAAAACAGCTGAAAATATGTCAAACACATGATTAGGGTGAAAAGAAGAGTTTCTACAATGATATTGTTAATAAAAGTGAGAGGTTTCCAATTATTTGTTAAAACAAGTTACCTCCTAGCTAAAAAGTCTTTTGGAGTTCTTTTGTACTCATCCATTCAAGTGAATTAAAACTGCTGTTCTTAATGTGATATCAGACCAAATACGTTCAGTAATGCAACTCTCACTCAACGTGACATAAAAATGACCTGACACACTGTTCCATTAGTGAAAAAGTGAACAATCTATGTTTCAATGCAAAGAAGTCGTTTTAGACGTGTTTTTGAATTAAAAAGCTGAAAAGAAAAACACATGATTAGGGTGAAAAGCAGTTTAAAATGGCTCTAAAATCCATCTATTCATCCATTTGAAATGGTTGAAAACTGCTGTTCTTAGTGCGATAGTAGACCAAACACGTTCAACAATGCTACTCTCACTCAACATGACATAAAAATGACCTGACACACACTGTTCCGTTAGTGAATTTTCTGAACAAGTGAAGTTTCACGTGCAAAGAAGTCGTTTTAGACGTGTTTTTGAATAAAACAGCTGAAAATATGTCAAACACATGATTAGGGTGAAAAGAAGAGTTTCTACAATGATATTGTTAATAAAAGTGAGAGGTTTCCAATTATTTGTTAAAACAAGTTACCTCCTAGCTAAAAAGTCTTTTGGAGTTCTTTTGTACTCATCCATTTAAGGGAATTAAAACTGCTGTTCTTAATGTGATATCAGACCAAATACGTTCAGTAATGCAACTCTCACTCAACGTGACATAAAAATAACTTGACACACAGGTTTCCTTGCGTTTTTTGAACAAGTGAAGTTTGGATGCAAAGAAGTCGTTTTAGACGTGTTTTTGAATTAAAAAGCTGAAAAGAAGTCAAAGACATGATTAGGGTGAAAAGCAGTTTAAAAGGGCTCTAAACTCCATCTATTCATCCATTTGAAATGGTTGAAAACTGCTGTTCTTAGTGTGATAGTAGACCAAACACGTTCAACAATGCTACTCTCACTCAACGTGACATAAAAATGACTTGACACACACTGTTCTATTAGTGCATTTTCAATTGAAGTTTCGCGTGCAAAGAAGTCGTTTTAGACGTGTTTTTGAATTAAAAAGCTGAAAAGAAGAACACATGATTAGGGTGAAAAGCAGTTTAAAATGGCTCTAAAATCCATCTATTCATCCATTTGAAATGGTTGAAAACTGCTGTTCTTAGTGCGATAGTAGACCAAACACGTTCAACAATGCTACTCTCACTCAAAGTGACATAAAAATGACCTGACACACACTGTTCCGTTAGTGAATTTTCTGAACAAGTGAAGTTTCACGTGCAAAGAAGTCGTTTTAGACGTGTTTTTGATAAAACAGCTGAAAATATGTCAAACACATGATTAGGGTGAAAAGAAGAGTTTTTACAATGATATTGTTAATAAAAGTGAGAGGTTTCCAATTATTTGTTAAAACAAGTTACCTCCTAGCTAAAAAGTCTTTTGGAGTTCTTTTGTACTCATCCATTTAAGGGAATTAAAACTGCTGTTCTTAATGTGATATCAGACCAAATACGTTCAGTAATGCAACTCTCACTCAACGTGACATAAAAATAACTTGACACACAGGTTTCCTTGCGTTTTTTGAACAAGTGAAGTTTGGATGCAAAGAAGTCGTTTTAGACGTGTTTTTGAATTAAAAAGCTGAAAAGAAGTCAAAGACATGATTAGGGTGAAAAGCAGTTTAAAAGGGCTCTAAACTCCATCTATTCATCCATTTGAAATGGTTGAAAACTGCTGTTCTTAGTGTGATAGTAGACCAAACACGTTCAACAATGCTACTCTCACTCAACGTGACATAAAAATGACTTGACACACACTGTTCTATTAGTGCATTTTCAATTGAAGTTTCGCGTGCAAAGAAGTCGTTTTAGACGTGTTTTTGAATTAAAAAGCTGAAAAGAAGAACACATGATTAGGGTGAAAAGCAGTTTAAAATGGCTCTAAAATCCATCTATTCATCCATTTGAAATGGTTGAAAACTGCTGTTCTTAGTGCGATAGTAGACCAAACACGTTCAACAATGCTACTCTCACTCAACGTGACATAAAAATGACCTGACACACACTGTTCCGTTAGTGAATTTTCTGAACAAGTGAAATTTCGCGTGCAAAGAAGTCGTTTTAGACGTGTTTTTGAATGAAAAAGCTGAAAAGAAGTCAAACACATGATTAGGGTAAAAAAGCAGTTTAAAAGGGCTCTAAAATCCATCTATTCATCCATTTGAAATGGTTGAAAACTGCTGTTCTTAGTGCAATAGTAGACCAAACACGTTCAACAATGCTACTCTCACTCAACGTGACATAAAAATGACCTGACACACACTGTTCCGTTAGTGAATTTTCTGAACAAGTGAAGTTTCACGTGCAAAGAAGTCGTTTTAGACGTGTTTTTGAATAAAACAGCTGAAAATATGTCAAACACATGATTAGGGTGAAAAGAAGAGTTTCTACAATGATATTGTTAATAAAAGTGAGAGGTTTCCAATTATTTGTTAAAACAAGTTACCTCCTAGCTAAAAAGTCTTTTGGAGTTCTTTTGTACTCATCCATTCAAGTGAATTAAAACTGCTGTTCTTAATGTGATATCAGACCAAATACGTTCAGTAATGCAACTCTCACTCAACGTGACATAAAAATGACCTGACACACTGTTCCATTAGTGAAAAAGTGAACAATCTATGTTTCAATGCAAAGAAGTCGTTTTAGACGTGTTTTTGAATTAAAAAGCTGAAAAGAAAAACACATGATTAGGGTGAAAAGCAGTTTAAAATGGCTCTAAAATCCATCTATTCATCCATTTGAAATGGTTGAAAACTGCTGTTCTTAATGTGATAGTAGACCAAACACGTTCAACAATGCTACTCTCACTCAACGTGACATAAAAATGACCTGACACACTGTTCCATTAGTGAAAAAGTGAACAAGCTATGTTTCAATGCAAAGAAGTCGTTTTAGACGTGTTTTTGAATTAAAAAGCTGAAAAGAAGAACACATGATTAGGGTGAAAAGCAGTTTAAAATGGCTCTAAAATCCATCTATTCATCCATTTGAAATGGTTGAAAACTGCTGTTCTTAGTGCGATAGTAGACCAAACACGTTCAACAATGCTACTCTCACTCAACGTGACATAAAAATGACCTGACACACTGTTCCGTTAGTGAATTTTCTGAACAAGTGAAGTTTCACGTGCAAAGAAGTCGTTTTAGACGTGTTTTTGAATAAAACAGCTGAAAATATGTCAAACACATGATTAGGGTGAAAAGAAGAGTTTCTACAATGATATTGTTAATAAAAGTGAGAGGTTTCCAATTATTTGTTAAAACAAGTTACCTCCTAGCTAAAAAGTCTTTTGGAGTTCTTTTGTACTCATCCATTCAAGGGAATTAAAACTGCTGTTCTTAATGTGATATCAGACCAAATACGTTCAGTAATGCAACTCTCACTCAACGTGACATAAAAATAACTTGACACACAGGTTTCCTTGCGTTTTTTGAACAAGTGAAGTTTGGATGCAAAGAAGTCGTTTTAGACGTGTTTTTGAATTAAAAAGCTGAAAAGAAGAACACATGATTAGGGTGAAAAGCAGTTTAAAATGGCTCTAAACTCCATCTATTCATCCATTTGAAATGGTTGAAAACTGCTGTTCTTAGTGTGATAGTCGACCAAACACGTTCAACAATGCTACTCTCACTCAACGTGACATAAAAATGACTTGACACACACTGTTCTATTAGTGCATTTTCAATTGAAGTTTCGCGTGCAAAGAAGTCGTTTTAAACGTGTTTTTGAATTAAAAAGCTGAAAAGAAGAACACATGATTAGGGTGAAAAGCAGTTTAAAATGGCTCTAAAATCCATCTATTCATCCATTTGAAATGGTTGAAAACTGCTGTTCTTAGTGCGATAGTAGACCAAAAACGTTCAACAATGCTACTCTCACTCAACGTGACATAAAAATGACCTGACACACACTGTTCCATTAGTGAAAAAGTGAACAAGCTATGTTTCAATGCAAAGAAGTCGTTTTAGACGTGTTTTTGAATGAAAAAGCTGAAAAGAAGTCAAACACATGATTAGGGTGAAAAGAAGAGTTTCTACAATGATATTGTCAATAAAAGTGAGAGGTTTCCAATTATTTGTTAAAACAAGTTACCTCCTAGCTAAAAACTCTTTTGGAGTTCTTTTGTACTCATCCATTTAAGGGAATTACAACTGCTGTTCTTAATGTGATATCAGACCAAATACGTTCAGTAATGCAACTCTCACTCAACGTGACATAAAAATAACTTGACACACAGGTTTCCTTGCGTTTTTTGAACAAGTGAAGTTTCAATGCAAAGAAGTCGTTTTAGACGTGTTTTTGAATAAACCCGTTATAAAGAAGGTAGACTTTTTAACATGTGTTTAAACACCTGTGAGTGGGTGAAAAGCAGTCTAAAAGGTCTTCGACAATGATATTGTCAATAAAAGTAAGAGGTTTCCGTTATTTGTTAAAACAAGTGACCTCTTAGCTAAGAACAGTCTTTTGGGGTTATTTTGGACTCATCCAGCTGAAATGAGTGTAAATTGCTGTTCTTAACGTGATATCAGACCAAACACGTTCAACAATGCTACTCTCACTCAAAGTGACATAAAAATGACCCGACACACACTGTTCCATTAGTGAAAAAGTGAACAAGCTAAGTTTCAATGCAAAGAAGTCGTTTTAGACGTGTTTTTGAATTAAAAAGCTGAAAAGAAGAACACATGATTAGGGTGAAAAGCAGTTTAAAATGGCTCTAAAATCCATCTATTCATCCATTTGAAATGGTTGAAAACTGCTGTTCTTAGTGTGATAGTAGACCAAACACGTTCAACAATGCTACTCTCACTCAACGTGACATAAAAATGACTTGACACACTCTGTTCTATTCGTGCATTTTCAATTGAAGTTTCGCGTGCAAAGAAGTCGTTTTAGACGTGTTTTTGAATTAAAAAGCTGAAAAGAAGAACACATGATTAGGGTGAAAAGCAGTTTAAAATGGCTCTAAAATCCATCTATTCATCCATTTGAAATGGTTGAAAACTGCTGTTCTTAGTGCGATAGTAGACCAAACACGTTCAACAATGCTACTCTCACTCAACGTGACATAAAAATGACCTGACACACACTGTTCCGTTAGTGAATTTTCTGAACAAGTGAAGTTTCACGTGCAAAGAAGTCGTTTTAGACGTGTTTTTGAATTAAAAAGCTGAAAAGAAGAACACATGATTAGGGTGAAAAGCAGTTTAAAATGGCTCTAAAATCCATCTATTCATCCATTTGAAATGGTTGAAAACTGCTGTTCTTAGTGCGATAGTAGACCAAAAACGTTCAACAATGCTACTCTCACTCAACGTGACATAAAAATGACCTGACACACACTGTTCCATTAGTGAAAAAGTGAACAAGCTATGTTTCAATGCAAAGAAGTCGTTTTAGACGTGTTTTTGAATGAAAAAGCTGAAAAGAAGTCAAACACATGATTAGGGTGAAAAGAAGAGTTTCTACAATGATATTGTCAATAAAAGTGAGAGGTTTCCAATTATTTGTTAAAACAAGTTACCTCCTAGCTAAAAAGTCTTTTGGAGTTCTTTTGTACTCATCCATTTAAGGGAATTACAACTGCTGTTCTTAATGTGATATCAGACCAAATACGTTCAGTAATGCAACTCTCACTCAACGTGACATAAAAATAACTTGACACACAGGTTTCCTTGCGTTTTTTGAACAAGTGAAGTTTCAATGCAAAGAAGTCGTTTTAGACGTGTTTTTGAATAAACCCGTTATAAAGAAGGTAGACTTTTTAACATGTGTTTAAACACCTGTGAGTGGGTGAAAAGCAGTCTAAAAGGTCTTCGACAATGATATTGTCAATAAAAGTAAGAGGTTTCCGTTATTTGTTAAAACAAGTGACCTCTTAGCTAAGAACAGTCTTTTGGGGTTATTTTGGACTCATCCAGCTGAAATGAGTGTAAATTGCTGTTCTTAACGTGATATCAGACCAAACACGTTCAACAATGCTACTCTCACTCAAAGTGACATAAAAATGACCCGACACACACTGTTCCATTAGTGAAAAAGTGAACAAGCTAAGTTTCAATGCAAAGAAGTCATTTTAGACGTGTTTTTGAATTAAAAAGCTGAAAAGAAGAACACATGATTAGGGTGAAAAGCAGTTTAAAAGGGCTCTAAACTCCATCTATTCATCCATTTGAAATGGTTGAAAACTGCTGTTCTTAGTGTGATAGTAGACCAAACACGTTCAACAATGCTACTCTCACTCAACGTGACATAAAAATGACTTGACACACACTGTTCTATTAGTGCATTTTCAATTGAAGTTTCGCGTGCAAAGAAGTCTTTTTAGACGTGTTTTTGAATGAAAAAGCTGAAAAGAAGTCAAACACATGATTAGGGTAAAAAAGCAGTTTAAAAGGGCTCTAAAATCCATCTATTCATCCATTTGAAATGGTTGAAAACTGCTGTTCTTAGTGCAATAGTAGACCAAACACGTTCAACAATGCTACTCTCACTCAACGTGACATAAAAATGACCTGACACACACTGTTCCGTTAGTGAATTTTCTGAACAAGTGAAGTTTCACGTGCAAAGAAGTCGTTTTAGACGTGTTTTTGAATAAAACAGCTGAAAATATGTCAAACACATGATTAGGGTGAAAAGAAGAGTTTCTACAATGATATTGTTAATAAAAGTGAGAGGTTTCCAATTATTTGTTAAAACAAGTTACCTCCTAGCTAAAAAGTCTTTTGGAGTTCTTTTGTACTCATCCATTTAAGGGAATTAAAACTGCTGTTCTTAATGTGATATCAGACCAAATACGTTCAGTAATGCAACTCTCACTCAACGTGACATAAAAATAACTTGACACACAGGTTTCCTTGCGTTTTTTGAACAAGTGAAGTTTGGATGCAAAGAAGTCGTTTTAGACGTGTTTTTGAATTAAAAAGCTGAAAAGAAGTCAAAGACATGATTAGGGTGAAAAGCAGTTTAAAAGGGCTCTAAACTCCATCTATTCATCCATTTGAAATGGTTGAAAACTGCTGTTCTTAGTGTGATAGTAGACCAAACACGTTCAACAATGCTACTCTCACTCAACGTGACATAAAAATGACTTGACACACACTGTTCTATTAGTGCATTTTCAATTGAAGTTTCGCGTGCAAAGAAGTTGTTTTAGACGTGTTTTTGAATTAAAAAGCTGAAAAGAAGAACACATGATTAGGGTGAAAAGCAGTTTAAAATGGCTCTAAAATCCATCTATTCATCCATTTGAAATGGTTGAAAACTGCTGTTCTTAGTGCGATAGTAGACCAAACACGTTCAACAATGCTACTCTCACTCAACGTGACATAAAAATGACCTGACACACACTGTTCCGTTAGTGAATTTTCTGAACAAGTGAAGTTTCGCGTGCAAAGAAGTCGTTTTAGACGTGTTTTTGAATGAAAAAGCTGAAAAGAAGAACACATGATTAGGGTGAAAAGCAGTTTAAAATGGCTCTAAAATCCATCTATTCATCCATTTGAAATGGTTGAAAACTGCTGTTCTTAGTGCGATAGTAGACCAAACACGTTCAACAATGCTACTCTCACTCAACGTGACATAAAAATGACCTGACACACACTGTTCCGTTAGTGAATTTTCTGAACAAGTGAAGTTTCACGTGCAAAGAAGTCGTTTTAGACGTGTTTTTGAATAAAACAGCTGAAAATATGTCAAACACATGATTAGGGTGAAAAGAAGAGTTTCTACAATGATATTGTTAATAAAAGTGAGAGGTTTCCAATTATTTGTTAAAACAAGTTACCTCCTAGCTAAAAACTCTTTTGGAGTTCTTTTGTACTCATCCATTTAAGGGAATTAAAACTGCTGTTCTTAATGTGATATCAGACCAAATACGTTCAGTAATGCAACTTTCACTCAACGTGACATAAAAATAACTTGACACACAGGTTTCCTTGCGTTTTTTGAACAAGTGAAGTTTGGATGCAAAGAAGTCGTTTTAGACGTGTTTTTGAATTAAAAAGCTGAAAAGAAGTCAAAGACATGATTAGGGTGAAAAGCAGTTTAAAAGGGCTCTAAACTCCATCTATTCATCCATTTGAAATGGTTGAAAACTGCTGTTCTTAGTGTGATAGTAGACCAAACACGTTCAACAATGCTACTCTCACTCAACGTGACATAAAAATGACTTGACACACACTGTTCTATTAGTGCATTTTCAATTGAAGTTTCGCGTGCAAAGAAGTTGTTTTAGACGTGTTTTTGAATTAAAAAGCTGAAAAGAAGAACACATGATTAGGGTGAAAAGCAGTTTAAAATGGCTCTAAAATCCATCTATTCATCCATTTGAAATGGTTGAAAACTGCTGTTCTTAGTGCGATAGTAGACCAAACACGTTCAACAATGCTACTCTCACTCAACGTGACATAAAAATGACCTGACACACATTGTTCCGTTAGTGAATTTTCTGAACAAGTGAAGTTTCGCGTGCAAAGAAGTCGTTTTAGACGTGTTTTTGAATGAAAAAGCTGAAAAGAAGTCAAACACATGATTAGGGTAAAAAAGCAGTTTAAAAGGGCTCTAAAATCCATCTATTCATCCATTTGAAATGGTTGAAAACTGCTGTTCTTAGTGCAATAGTAGACCAAACACGTTCAACAATGCTACTCTCACTCAACGTGACATAAAAATGACCTGACACACACTGTTCCGTTAGTGAATTTTCTGAACAAGTGAAGTTTCACGTGCAAAGAAGTCGTTTTAGACGTGTTTTTGAATAAAACAGCTGAAAATATGTCAAACACATGATTAGGGTGAAAAGAAGAGTTTCTACAATGATATTGTTAATAAAAGTGAGAGGTTTCCAATTATTTGTTAAAACAAGTTACCTCCTAGCTAAAAACTCTTTTGGAGTTCTTTTGTACTCATCCATTTAAGGGAATTAAAACTGCTGTTCTTAATGTGATATCAGACCAAATACGTTCAGTAATGCAACTCTCACTCAACGTGACATAAAAATAACTTGACACACAGGTTTCCTTGCGTTTTTTGAACAAGTGAAGTTTGGATGCAAAGAAGTCGTTTTAGACGTGTTTTTGAATTAAAAAGCTGAAAAGAAGTCAAAGACATGATTAGGGTGAAAAGCAGTTTAAAAGGGCTCTAAACTCCATCTATTCATCCATTTGAAATGGTTGAAAACTGCTGTTCTTAGTGTGATAGTAGACCAAACACGTTCAACAATGCTACTCTCACTCAACGTGACATAAAAATGACTTGACACACACTGTTCTATTAGTGCATTTTCAATTGAAATTTCGCGTGCAAAGAAGTCGTTTTAGACGTGTTTTTGAATTAAAAAGCTGAAAAGAAGAACACATGATTAGGGTGAAAAGCAGTTTAAAATGGCTCTAAAATCCATCTATTCATCCATTTGAAATGGTTGAAAACTGCTGCAGGTTTCCTTGCGTTTTTTGAACAAGTGAAGTTTCAATGTAAAGAAGTCGTTTTAGACGTGTTTTTGAATAAACCCGTTATAAAGAAGGTAGACTTTTTAACATGTGTTTAAACACCTGTGAGTGGGTGAAAAGCAGTCTAAAAGGTCTTCGACAATGATATTGTCAATAAAAGTAAGAGGTTTCCGTTATTTGTTAAAACAAGTGACCTCTTAGCTAAGAACAGTCTTTTGGGGTTATTTTGGACTCATCCAGCTGAAATGAGTGTAAATTGCTGTTCTTAACGTGATATCAGACCAAACACGTTCAACAATGCTACTCTCACTCAAAGTGACATAAAAATGACCCGACACACACTGTTCCATTAGTGAAAAAGTGAACAAGCTAAGTTTCAATGCAAAGAAGTCGTTTTAGACGTGTTTTTGAATTAAAAAGCTGAAAAGAAGAACACATGATTAGGGTGAAAAGCAGTTTAAAAGGGCTCTAAACTCCATCTATTCATCCATTTGAAATGGTTGAAAACTGCTGTTCTTAGTGTGATAGTAGACCAAACACGTTCAACAATGCTACTCTCACTCAACGTGACATAAAAATGACTTGACACACACTGTTCTATTAGTGCATTTTCAATTGAAGTTTCGCGTGCAAAGAAGTCGTTTTAGACGTGTTTTTGAATGAAAAAGCTGAAAAGAAGTCAAACACATGATTAGGGTAAAAAAGCAGTTTAAAAGGGCTCTAAAATCCATCTATTCATCCATTTGAAATGGTTGAAAACTGCTGTTCTTAGTGCAATAGTAGACCAAACACGTTCAACAATGCTACTCTCACTCAACGTGACATAAAAATGACCTGACACACACTGTTCCGTTAGTGAATTTTCTGAACAAGTGAAGTTTCACGTGCAAAGAAGTCGTTTTAGACGTGTTTTTGAATAAAACAGCTGAAAATATGTCAAACACATGATTAGGGTGAAAAGAAGAGTTTCTACAATGATATTGTTAATAAAAGTGAGAGGTTTCCAATTATTTGTTAAAACAAGTTACCTCCTAGCTAAAAAGTCTTTTGGAGTTCTTTTGTACTCATCCATTCAAGGGAATTAAAACTGCTGTTCTTAATGTGATATCAGACCAAATACGTTCAGTAATGCAACTCTCACTCAACGTGACATAAAAATAACTTGACACACAGGTTTCCTTGCGTTTTTTGAACAAGTGAAGTTTGGATGCAAAGAAGTCGTTTTAGACGTGTTTTTGAATTAAAAAGCTGAAAAGAAGTCAAAGACATGATTAGGGTGAAAAGCAGTTTAAAAGGGCTCTAAAATCCATCTATTCATCCATTTGAAATGGTTGAAAACTGCTGTTCTTAATGTGATAGTAGACCAAACACGTTCAACAATGCTACTCTCACTCAACGTGACATAAAAATGACCTGACACACTGTTCCATTAGTGAAAAAGTGAACAAGCTATGTTTCAATGCAAAGAAGTCGTTTTAGACGTGTTTTTGAATTAAAAAGCTGAAAAGAAAAACACATGATTAGGGTGAAAAGCAGTTTAAAATGGCTCTAAAATCCATCTATTCATCCATTTGAAATGGTTGAAAACTGCTGTTCTTAGTGCGATAGTAGACCAAACACGTTCAACAATGCTACTCTCACTCAACATGACATAAAAATGACCTGACACACACTGTTCCGTTAGTGAATTTTCTGAACAAGTGAAGTTTCACGTGCAAAGAAGTCGTTTTAGACGTGTTTTTGAATAAAACAGCTGAAAATATGTCAAACACATGATTAGGGTGAAAAGAAGAGTTTCTACAATGATATTGTTAATAAAAGTGAGAGGTTTCCAATTATTTGTTAAAACAAGTTACCTCCTAGCTAAAAACTCTTTTGGAGTTCTTTTGTACTCATCCATTTAAGGGAATTAAAACTGCTGTTCTTAATGTGATATCAGACCAAATACGTTCAGTAATGCAACTCTCACTCAACGTGACATAAAAATAACTTGACACACAGGTTTCCTTGCGTTTTTTGAACAAGTGAAGTTTGGATGCAAAGAAGTCGTTTTAGACGTGTTTTTGAATTAAAAAGCTGAAAAGAAGTCAAAGACATGATTAGGGTGAAAAGCAGTTTAAAAGGGCTCTAAACTCCATCTATTCATCCATTTGAAATGGTTGAAAACTGCTGTTCTTAGTGCGATAGTAGACCAAAAACGTTCAACAATGCTACTCTCACTCAACGTGACATAAAAATGACCTGACACACACTGTTCCATTAGTGAAAAAGTGAACAAGCTATGTTTCAATGCAAAGAAGTCGTTTTAGACGTGTTTTTGAATGAAAAAGCTGAAAAGAAGTCAAACACATGATTAGGGTGAAAAGAAGAGTTTCTACAATGATATTGTCAATAAAAGTGAGAGGTTTCCAATTATTTGTTAAAACAAGTTACCTCCTAGCTAAAAACTCTTTTGGAGTTCTTTTGTACTCATCCATTTAAGGGAATTACAACTGCTGTTCTTAATGTGATATCAGACCAAATACGTTCAGTAATGCAACTCTCACTCAACGTGACATAAAAATAACTTGACACACAGGTTTCCTTGCGTTTTTTGAACAAGTGAAGTTTCAATGCAAAGAAGTCGTTTTAGACGTGTTTTTGAATAAACCCGTTATAAAGAAGGTAGACTTTTTAACATGTGTTTAAACATCTGTGAGTGGGTGAAAAGCAGTCTAAAAGGTCTTCGACAATGATATTGTCAATAAAAGTAAGAGGTTTCCGTTATTTGTTAAAACAAGTGACCTCTTAGCTAAGAACAGTCTTTTGGGGTTATTTTGGACTCATCCAGCTGAAATGAGTGTAAATTGCTGTTCTTAACGTGATATCAGACCAAACACGTTCAACAATGCTACTCTCACTCAAAGTGACATAAAAATGACCCGACACACACTGTTCCATTAGTGAAAAAGTGAACAAGCTAAGTTTCAATGCAAAGAAGTCGTTTTAGACGTGTTTTTGAATTAAAAAGCTGAAAAGAAGAACACATGATTAGGGTGAAAAGCAGTTTAAAAGGGCTCTAAACTCCATCTATTCATCCATTTGAAATGGTTGAAAACTGCTGTTCTTAGTGTGATAGTAGACCAAACACGTTAAACAATGCTACTCTCACTCAACGTGACATAAAAATGACTTGACACACACTGTTCTATTAGTGCATTTTCAATTAAAGTTTCGTGTGCAAAGAAGTCGTTTTAGACGTGTTTTTGAATGAAAAAGCTGAAAAGAAGTCAAACACATGATTAGGGTAAAAAAGCAGTTTAAAAGGGCTCTAAAATCCATCTATTCATCCATTTGAAATGGTTGAAAACTGCTGTTCTTAGTGCAATAGTAGACCAAACACGTTCAACAATGCTACTCTCACTCAACGTGACATAAAAATGACCTGACACACACTGTTCCGTTAGTGAATTTTCTGAACAAGTGAAGTTTCACGTGCAAAGAAGTCGTTTTAGACGTGTTTTTGAATAAAACAGCTGAAAATATGTCAAACACATGATTAGGGTGAAAAGAAGAGTTTCTACAATGATATTGTTAATAAAAGTGAGAGGTTTCCAATTATTTGTTAAAACAAGTTACCTCCTAGCTAAAAAGTCTTTTGGAGTTCTTTTGTACTCATCCATTCAAGGGAATTAAAACTGCTGTTCTTAATGTGATATCAGACCAAATACGTTCAGTAATGCAACTCTCACTCAACGTGACATAAAAATAACTTGACACACAGGTTTCCTTGCGTTTTTTGAACAAGTGAAGTTTGGATGCAAAGAAGTCGTTTTAGACGTGTTTTTGAATTAAAAAGCTGAAAAGAAGTCAAAGACATGATTAGGGTGAAAAGCAGTTTAAAAGGGCTCTAAAATCCATCTATTCATCCATTTGAAATGGTTGAAAACTGCTGTTCTTAATGTGATAGTAGACCAAAAACGTTCAACAATGCTACTCTCACTCAACGTGACATAAAAATGACCTGACACACACTGTTCCATTAGTGAAAAAGTGAACAAGCTATGTTTCAATGCAAAGAAGTCGTTTTAGACGTGTTTTTGAATGAAAAAGCTGAAAAGAAGTCAAACACATGATTAGGGTGAAAAGAAGAGTTTCTACAATGATATTGTCAATAAAAGTGAGAGGTTTCCAATTATTTGTTAAAACAACTTACCTCCTAGCTAAAAACTCTTTTGGAGTTCTTTTGTACTCATCCATTTAAGGGAATTACAACTGCTGTTCTTAATGTGATATCAGACCAAATACGTTCAGTAATGCAACTCTCACTCAACGTGACATAAAAATAACTTGACACACAGGTTTCCTTGCGTTTTTTGAACAAGTGAAGTTTCAATGCAAAGAAGTCGTTTTAGACGTGTTTTTGAATAAACCCGTTATAAAGAAGGTAGACTTTTTAACATGTGTTTAAACACCTGTGAGTGGGTGAAAAGCAGTCTAAAAGGTCTTCGACAATGATATTGTCAATAAAAGTAAGAGGTTTCCGTTATTTGTTAAAACAAGTGACCTCTTAGCTAAGAACAGTCTTTTGGGGTTATTTTGGACTCATCCAGCTGAAATGAGTGTAAATTGCTGTTCTTAACGTGATATCAGACCAAACACGTTCAACAATGCTACTCTCACTCAAAGTGACATAAAAATGACCCGACACACACTGTTCCATTAATGAAAAAGTGAACAAGCTAAGTTTCAATGCAAAGAAGTCGTTTTAGACGTGTTTTTCAATTAAAAAGCTGAAAAGAAGAACACATGATTAGGGTGAAAAGCAGTTTAAAAGGGCTCTAAAATCCATCTATTCATCCATTTGAAATGGTTGAAAACTGCTGTTCTTAGTGTGATAGTAGACCAAACACGTTCAACAATGCTACTCTCACTCAACGTGACATAAAAATGACTTGACACACACTGTTCTATTCGTGCATTTTCAATTGAAGTTTCGCGTGCAAAGAAGTCGTTTTAGACGTGTTTTTGAATTAAAAAGCTGAAAAGAAGAACACATGATTAGGGTGAAAAGCAGTTTAAAATGGCTCTAAAATCCATCTATTCATCCATTTGAAATGGTTGAAAACTGCTGTTCTTAGTGCGATAGTAGACCAAACACGTTCAACAATGCTACTCTCACTCAACGTGACATAAAAATGACCTGACACACACTGTTCCGTTAGTGAATTTTCTGAACAAGTGAAGTTTCACGTGCAAAGAAGTCGTTTTAGACGTGTTTTTGAATAAAACAGCTGAAAATATGTCAAACACATGATTAGGGTGAAAAGAAGAGTTTCTACAATGATATTGTTAATAAAAGTGAGAGGTTTCCAATTATTTGTTAAAACAAGTTACCTCCTAGCTAAAAAGTCTTTTGGAGTTCTTTTGTACTCATCCATTTAAGGGAATTAAAACTGCTGTTCTTAATGTGATATCAGACCAAATACGTTCAGTAATGCAACTCTCACTCAACGTGACATAAAAATAACTTGACACACAGGTTTCCTTGCGTTTTTTGAACAAGTGAAGTTTGGATGCAAAGAAGTCGTTTTAGACGTGTTTTTGAATTAAAAAGCTGAAAAGAAGTCAAAGACATGATTAGGGTGACAAGCAGTTTAAAAGGGCTCTAAACTCCATCTATTCATCCATTTGAAATGGTTGAAAACTGCTGTTCTTAGTGTGATAGTAGACCAAACACGTTCAACAATGCTACTCTCACTCAACGTGACATAAAAATGACTTGACACACACTGTTCTATTAGTGCATTTTCAATTGAAGTTTCGCGTGCAAAGAAGTTGTTTTAGACGTGTTTTTGAATTAAAAAGCTGAAAAGAAGAACACATGATTAGGGTGAAAAGCAGTTTAAAATGGCTCTAAAATCCATCTATTCATCCATTTGAAATGGTTGAAAACTGCTGTTCTTAGTGCGATAGTAGACCAAACACGTTCAACAATGCTACTCTCACTCAACGTGACATAAAAATGACCTGACACACACTGTTCCGTTAGTGAATTTTCTGAACAAGTGAAGTTTCGCGTGCAAAGAAGTCGTTTTAGACGTGTTTTTGAATGAAAAAGCTGAAAAGAAGTCAAACACATGATTAGGGTAAAAAAGCAGTTTAAAAGGGCTCTAAAATCCATCTATTCATCCATTTGAAATGGTTGAAAACTGCTGTTCTTAGTGCGATAGTAGACCAAACACGTTCAACAATGCTACTCTCACTCAACGTGACATAAAAATGACCCGACACACACTGTTCCATTAGTGAAAAAGTGAACAAGCTAAGTTTCAATGCAAAGAAGTCGTTTTAGACGTGTTTTTGAATTAAAAAGCTGAAAAGAAGAACACATGATTAGGGTGAAAAGCAGTTTAAAAGGGCTCTAAACTCCATCTATTCATCCATTTGAAATGGTTGAAAACTGCTGTTCTTAGTGTGATAGTAGACCAAACACGTTCAACAATGCTACTCTCACTCAACGTGACATAAAAATGACTTGACACACACTGTTCTATTAGTGCATTTTCAATTGAAGTTTCGCGTGCAAAGAAGTTGTTTTAGACGTGTTTTTGAATTAAAAAGCTGAAAAGAAGAACACATGATTAGGGTGAAAAGCAGTTTAAAATGGCTCTAAAATCCATCTATTCATCCATTTGAAATGGTTGAAAACTGCTGTTCTTAGTGCGATAGTAGACCAAACACGTTCAACAATGCTACTCTCACTCAACGTGACATAAAAATGACCTGACACACACTGTTCCGTTAGTGAATTTTCTGAACAAGTGAAGTTTCGCGTGCAAAGAAGTCGTTTTAGACGTGTTTTTGAATGAAAAAGCTGAAAAGAAGTCAAACACATGATTAGGGTAAAAAAGCAGTTTAAAAGGGCTCTAAAATCCATCTATTCATCCATTTGAAATGGTTGAAAACTGCTGTTCTTAGTGCAATAGTAGACCAAACACGTTCAACAATGCTACTCTCACTCAACGTGACATAAAAATGACCTGACACACACTGTTCCGTTAGTGAATTTTCTGAACAAGTGAAGTTTCACGTGCAAAGAAGTCGTTTTAGACGTGTTTTTGAATAAAACAGCTGAAAATATGTCAAACACATGATTAGGGTGAAAAGAAGAGTTTCTACAATGATATTGTTAATAAAAGTGAGAGGTTTCCAATTATTTGTTAAAACAAGTTACCTCCTAGCTAAAAAGTCTTTTGGAGTTCTTTTGTACTCATCCATTCAAGGGAATTAAAACTGCTGTTCTTAATGTGATATCAGACCAAATACGTTCAGTAATGCAACTCTCACTCAACGTGACATAAAAATAACTTGACACACAGGTTTCCTTGCGTTTTTTGAACAAGTGAAGTTTGGATGCAAAGAAGTCGTTTTAGACGTGTTTTTGAATTAAAAAGCTGAAAAGAAGTCAAAGACATGATTAGGGTGAAAAGCAGTTTAAAAGGGCTCTAAAATCCATCTATTCATCCATTTGAAATGGTTGAAAACTGCTGTTCTTAATGTGATAGTAGACCAAACACGTTCAACAATGCTACTCTCACTCAACGTGACATAAAAATGACCTGACACACTGTTCCATTAGTGAAAAAGTGAACAAGCTATGTTTCAATGCAAAGAAGTCGTTTTAGACGTGTTTTTGAATTAAAAAGCTGAAAAGAAAAACACATGATTAGGGTGAAAAGCAGTTTAAAATGGCTCTAAAATCCATCTATTCATCCATTTGAAATGGTTGAAAACTGCTGTTCTTAGTGCGATAGTAGACCAAACACGTTCAACAATGCTACTCTCACTCAACATGACATAAAAATGACCTGACACACACTGTTCCGTTAGTGAATTTTCTGAACAAGTGAAGTTTCACGTGCAAAGAAGTCGTTTTAGACGTGTTTTTGAATAAAACAGCTGAAAATATGTCAAACACATGATTAGGGTGAAAAGAAGAGTTTCTACAATGATATTGTTAATAAAAGTGAGAGGTTTCCAGTTATTTGTTAAAACAAGTTACCTCCTAGCTAAAAAGTCTTTTGGAGTTCTTTTGTACTCATCCATTTAAGGGAATTAAAACTGCTGTTCTTAATGTGATATCAGACCAAATACGTTCAGTAATGCAACTCTCACTCAACGTGACATAAAAATAACTTGGCACACAGGTTTCCTTGCGTTTTTTGAACAAGTGAAGTTTGGATGCAAAGAAGTCGTTTTAGACGTGTTTTTGAATTAAAAAGCTGAAAAGAAGTCAAACACATGATTAGGGTAAAAAAGCAGTTTAAAAGGGCTCTAAAATCCATCTATTCATCCATTTGAAATGGTTGAAAACTGCTGTTCTTAGTGCGATAGTAGACCAAACACGTTCAACAATGCTACTCTCACTCAACATGACATAAAAATGACCTGACACACACTGTTCTATTAGTGCATTTTCAATTGAAGTTTCGCGTGCAAAGAAGTCGTTTTAGACGTGTTTTTGAATTAAAAAGCTGAAAAGAAGAACACATGATTCGGGTGAAAAGCAGTTTAAAATGGCTCTAAAATCCATCTATTCATCCATTTGAAATGGTTGAAAACTGCTGTTCTTAGTGCGATAGTAGACCAAACACGTTCAACAATGCTACTCTCACTCAACGTGACATAAAAATGACCTGACACACACTGTTCCGTTAGTGAATTTTCTGAACAAGTGAAGTTTCGCGTGCAAAGAAGTCGTTTTAGACGTGTTTTTGAATGAAAAAGCTGAAAAGAAGTCAAACACATGATTAGGGTAAAAAAGCAGTTTAAAAGGGCTCTAAAATCCATCTATTCATCCATTTGAAATGCTTGAAAACTGCTGTTCTTAGTGCGATAGTAGACCAAACACGTTCAACAATGCTACTCTCACTCAACGTGACATAAAAATGACCTGACACACACTGTTCCGTTAGTGAATTTTCTGAACAAGTGAAGTTTCACGTGCAAAGAAGTCGTTTTAGACGTGTTTTTGAATAAAACAGCTGAAAATATGTCAAACACATGATTAGGGTGAAAAGAAGAGTTTCTACAATGATATTGTTAATAAAAGTGAGAGGTTTCCAATTATTTGTTAAAACAAGTTACCTCCTAGCTAAAAACTCTTTTGGAGTTCTTTTGTACTCATCCATTTAAGGGAATTAAAACTGCTGTTCTTAATGTGATATCAGACCAAATACGTTCAGTAATGCAACTCTCACTCAACGTGACATAAAAATAACTTGACACACAGGTTTCCTTGCGTTTTTTGAACAAGTGAAGTTTGGATGCAAAGAAGTCGTTTTAGACGTGTTTTTGAATTAAAAAGCTAAAAAGAAGAACACATGATTAGGGTGAAAAGCAGTTTAAAATGGCTCTAAACTCCATCTATTCATCCATTTGAAATGGTTGAAAACTGCTGTTCTTAGTGCGATAGTAGACCAAAAACGTTCAACAATGCTACTCTCACTCAAAGTGACATAAAAATGACCCGACACACACTGTTCCATTAGTGAAAAAGTGAACAAGCTAAGTTTCAATGCAAAGAAGTCGTTTTAGACGTGTTTTTGAATTAAAAAGCTGAAAAGAAGAACACATGATAAGGGTGAAAAGCAGTTTAAAAGGGCTCTAAACTCCATCTATTCATCCATTTGAAATGGTTGAAAACTGCTGTTCTTAGTGTGATAGTAGACCAAACACGTTCAACAATGCTACTCTCACTCAACGTGACATAAAAATGACTTGACACACACTGTTCTATTAGTGCATTTTCAATTAAAGTTTCGCGTGCAAAGAAGTCGTTTTAGACGTGTTTTTGAATGAAAAAGCTGAAAAGAAGTCAAACACATGATTAGGGTAAAAAAGCAGTTTAAAAGGGCTCTAAAATCCATCTATTCATCCATTTGAAATGGTTGAAAACTGCTGTTCTTAGTGCAATAGTAGACCAAACACGTTCAACAATGCTACTCTCACTCAACGTGACATAAAAATGACCTGACACACACTGTTCCGTTAGTGAATTTTCTGAACAAGTGAAGTTTCACGTGCAAAGAAGTCGTTTTAGACGTGTTTTTGAATAAAACAGCTGAAAATATGTCAAACACATGATTAGGGTGAAAAGAAGAGTTTCTACAATGATATTGTTAATAAAAGTGAGAGGTTTCCAATTATTTGTTAAAACAAGTTACCTCCTAGCTAAAAAGTCTTTTGGAGTTCTTTTGTACTCATCCATTCAAGGGAATTAAAACTGCTGTTCTTAATGTGATATCAGACCAAATACGTTCAGTAATGCAACTCTCACTCAACGTGACATAAAAATAACTTGACACACAGGTTTCCTTGCGTTTTTTGAACAAGTGAAGTTTGGATGCAAAGAAGTCGTTTTAGACGTGTTTTTGAATTAAAAAGCTGAAAAGAAGTCAAAGACATGATTAGGGTGAAAAGCAGTTTAAAAGGGCTCTAAAATCCATCTATTCATCCATTTGAAATGGTTGAAAACTGCTGTTCTTAATGTGATAGTAGACCAAACACGTTCAACAATGCTACTCTCACTCAACGTGACATAAAAATGACCTGACACACTGTTCCATTAGTGAAAAAGTGAACAAGCTATGTTTCAATGCAAAGAAGTCGTTTTAGACGTGTTTTTGAATTAAAAAGCTGAAAAGAAAAACACATGATTAGGGTGAAAAGCAGTTTAAAATGGCTCTAAAATCCATCTATTCATCCATTTGAAATGGTTGAAAACTGCTGTTCTTAGTGCGATAGTAGACCAAACACGTTCAACAATGCTACTCTCACTCAACATGACATAAAAATGACCTGACACACACTGTTCCGTTAGTGAATTTTCTGAACAAGTGAAGTTTCACGTGCAAAGAAGTCGTTTTAGACGTGTTTTTGAATAAAACAGCTGAAAATATGTCAAACACATGATTAGGGTGAAAAGAAGAGTTTCTACAATGATATTGTTAATAAAAGTGAGAGGTTTCCAGTTATTTGTTAAAACAAGTTACCTCCTAGCTAAAAAGTCTTTTGGAGTTCTTTTGTACTCATCCATTTAAGGGAATTAAAACTGCTGTTCTTAATGTGATATCAGACCAAATACGTTCAGTAATGCAACTCTCACTCAACGTGACATAAAAATAACTTGACACACAGGTTTCCTTGCGTTTTTTGAACAAGTGAAGTTTGGATGCAAAGAAGTCGTTTTAGACGTGTTTTTGAATTAAAAAGCTGAAAAGAAGTCAAACACATGATTAGGGTAAAAAAGCAGTTTAAAAGGGCTCTAAAATCCATCTATTCATCCATTTGAAATGGTTGAAAACTGCTGTTCTTAGTGCGATAGTAGACCAAACACGTTCAACAATGCTACTCTCACTCAACATGACATAAAAATGACCTGACACACACTGTTCTATTAGTGCATTTTCAATTGAAGTTTCGCGTGCAAAGAAGTCGTTTTAGACGTGTTTTTGAATTAAAAAGCTGAAAAGAAGAACACATGATTAGGGTGAAAAGCAGTTTAAAATGGCTCTAAAATCCATCTATTCATCCATTTGAAATGGTTGAAAACTGCTGTTCTTAGTGCGATAGTAGACCAAACACGTTCAACAATGCTACTCTCACTCAACGTGACATAAAAATGACCTGACACACACTGTTCCGTTAGTGAATTTTCTGAACAAGTGAAGTTTCGCGTGCAAAGAAGTCGTTTTAGACGTGTTTTTGAATGAAAAAGCTGAAAAGAAGTCAAACACATGATTAGGGTAAAAAAGCAGTTTAAAAGGGCTCTAAAATCCATCTATTCATCCATTTGAAATGGTTGAAAACTGCTGTTCTTAGTGCGATAGTAGACCAAACACGTTCAACAATGCTACTCTCACTCAACGTGACATAAAAATGACCTGACACACACTGTTCCGTTAGTGAATTTTCTGAACAAGTGAAGTTTCACGTGCAAAGAAGTCGTTTTAGACGTGTTTTTGAATAAAACAGCTGAAAATATGTCAAACACATGATTAGGGTGAAAAGAAGAGTTTCTACAATGATATTGTTAATAAAAGTGAGAGGTTTCCAATTATTTGTTAAAACAAGTTACCTCCTAGCTAAAAACTCTTTTGGAGTTCTTTTGTACTCATCCATTTAAGGGAATTAAAACTGCTGTTCTTAATGTGATATCAGACCAAATACGTTCAGTAATGCAACTCTCACTCAACGTGACATAAAAATAACTTGACACACAGGTTTCCTTGCGTTTTTTGAACAAGTGAAGTTTGGATGCAAAGAAGTCGTTTTAGACGTGTTTTTGAATTAAAAAGCTGAAAAGAAAAACACATGATTAGGGTGAAAAGCAGTTTAAAATGGCTCTAAAATCCATCTATTCATCCATTTGAAATGGTTGAAAACTGCTGTTCTTAGTGCGATAGTAGACCAAAAACGTTCAACAATGCTACTCTCACTCAACGTGACATAAAAATGACCTGACACACACTGTTCCATTAGTGAAAAAGTGAACAAGCTATGTTTCAATGCAAAGAAGTCGTTTTAGACGTGTTTTTGAATGAAAAAGCTGAAAAGAAGTCAAACACATGATTAGGGTGAAAAGAAGAGTTTCTACAATGATATTGTCAATAAAAGTGAGAGGTTTCCAATTATTTGTTAAAACAAGTTACCTCCTAGCTAAAAACTCTTTTGGAGTTCTTTTGTACTCATCCATTTAAGGGAATTACAACTGCTGTTCTTAATGTGATATCAGACCAAATACGTTCAGTAATGCAACTCTCACTCAACGTGACATAAAAATAACTTGACACACAGGTTTCCTTGCGTTTTTTGAACAAGTGAAGTTTCAATGCAAAGAAGTCGTTTTAGACGTGTTTTTGAATAAACCCGTTATAAAGAAGGTAGACTTTTTAACATGTGTTTAAACACCTGTGAGTGGGTGAAAAGCAGTCTAAAAGGTCTTCGACAATGATATTGTCAATAAAAGTAAGAGGTTTCCGTTATTTGTTAAAACAAGTGACCTCTTAGCTAAGAACAGTCTTTTGGGGTTATTTTGGACTCATCCAGCTGAAATGAGTGTAAATTGCTGTTCTTAACGTGATATCAGACCAAACACGTTCAACAATGCTACTCTCACTCAAAGTGACATAAAAATGACCCGACACACACTGTTCCATTAATGAAAAAGTGAACAAGCTAAGTTTCAATGCAAAGAAGTCGTTTTAGACGTGTTTTTCAATTAAAAAGCTGAAAAGAAGAACACATGATTAGGGTGAAAAGCAGTTTAAAAGGGCTCTAAAATCCATCTATTCATCCATTTGAAATGGTTGAAAACTGCTGTTCTTAGTGTGATAGTAGACCAAACACGTTCAACAATGCTACTCTCACTCAACGTGACATAAAAATGACTTGACACACACTGTTCTATTCGTGCATTTTCAATTGAAGTTTCGTGTGCAAAGAAGTCGTTTTAGACGTGTTTTTGAATTAAAAAGCTGAAAAGAAGAACACATGATTAGGGTGAAAAGCAGTTTAAAATGGCTCTAAAATCCATCTATTCATCCATTTGAAATGGTTGAAAACTGCTGTTCTTAGTGCGATAGTAGACCAAACACGTTCAACAATGCTACTCTCACTCAACGTGACATAAAAATGACCTGACACACACTGTTCCGTTAGTGAATTTTCTGAACAAGTGAAGTTTCACGTGCAAAGAAGTCGTTTTAGACGTGTTTTTGAATAAAACAGCTGAAAATATGTCAAACACATGATTAGGGTGAAAAAAAGAGTTTCTACAATGATATTGTTAATAAAAGTGAGAGGTTTCCAATTATTTGTTAAAACAAGTTACCTCCTAGCTAAAAACTCTTTTGGAGTTCTTTTGTACTCATCCATTTAAGGGAATTAAAACTGCTGTTCTTAATGTGATATCAGACCAAATACGTTCAGTAATGCAACTCTCACTCAACGTGACATAAAAATAACTTGACACACAGGTTTCCTTGCGTTTTTTGAACAAGTGAAGTTTGGATGCAAAGAAGTCGTTTTAGACGTGTTTTTGAATTAAAAAGCTGAAAAGAAGTCAAAGACATGATTAGGGTGAAAAGCAGTTTAAAAGGGCTCTAAACTCCATCTATTCATCCATTTGAAATGGTTGAAAACTGCTGTTCTTAGTGTGATAGTAGACCAAACACGTTCAACAATGCTACTCTCACTCAACGTGACATAAAAATGACTTGACACACACTGTTCTATTAGTGCATTTTCAATTGAAGTTTCGCGTGCAAAGAAGTTGTTTTAGACGTGTTTTTGAATTAAAAAGCTGAAAAGAAGAACACATGATTAGGGTGAAAAGCAGTTTAAAATGGCTCTAAAATCCATCTATTCATCCATTTGAAATGGTTGAAAACTGCTGTTCTTAGTGCGATAGTAGACCAAACACGTTCAACAATGCTACTCTCACTCAACGTGACATAAAAATGACCTGACACACACTGTTCCGTTAGTGAATTTTCTGAACAAGTGAAGTTTCGCGTGCAAAGAAGTCGTTTTAGACGTGTTTTTGAATGAAAAAGCTGAAAAGAAGTCAAACACATGATTAGGGTAAAAAAGCAGTTTAAAAGGGCTCTAAAATCCATCTATTCATCCATTTGAAATGGTTGAAAACTGCTGTTCTTAGTGCGATAGTAGACCAAACACGTTCAACAATGCTACTCTCACTCAACGTGACATAAAAATGACCCGACACACACTGTTCCATTAGTGAAAAAGTGAACAAGCTAAGTTTCAATGCAAAGAAGTCGTTTTAGACGTGTTTTTGAATTAAAAAGCTGAAAAGAAGAACACATGATTAGGGTGAAAAGCAGTTTAAAAGGGCTCTAAACTCCATCTATTCATCCATTTGAAATGGTTGAAAACTGCTGTTCTTAGTGTGATAGTAGACCAAACACGTTCAACAATGCTACTCTCACTCAACGTGACATAAAAATGACTTGACACACACTGTTCTATTAGTGCATTTTCAATTGAAGTTTCGCGTGCAAAGAAGTCGTTTTAGACGTGTTTTTGAATGAAAAAGCTGAAAAGAACTCAAACACATGATTAGGGTAAAAAAGCAGTTTAAAAGGGCTCTAAAATCCATCTATTCATCCATTTGAAATGGTTGAAAACTGCTGCTCTTAGTGCAATAGTAGACCAAACACGTTCAACAATGCTACTCTCACTCAACGTGACATAAAAATGACCTGACACACACTGTTCCGTTAGTGAATTTTCTGAACAAGTGAAGTTTCACGTGCAAAGAAGTCGTTTTAGACGTGTTTTTGAATAAAACAGCTGAAAATATGTCAAACACATGATTAGGGTGAAAAGAAGAGTTTCTACAATGATATTGTTAATAAAAGTGAGAGGTTTCCAATTATTTGTTAAAACAAGTTACCTCCTAGCTAAAAAGTCTTTTGGAGTTCTTTTGTACTCATCCATTCAAGGGAATTAAAACTGCTGTTCTTAATGTGATATCAGACCAAATACGTTCAGTAATGCAACTCTCACTCAACGTGACATAAAAATAACTTGGCACACAGGTTTCCTTGCGTTTTTTGAACAAGTGAAGTTTGGATGCAAAGAAGTCGTTTTAGACGTGTTTTTGAATTAAAAAGCTGAAAAGAAGTCAAAGACATGATTAGGGTGAAAAGCAGTTTAAAAGGGCTCTAAAATCCATCTATTCATCCATTTGAAATGGTTGAAAACTGCTGTTCTTAATGTGATAGTAGACCAAACACGTTCAACAATGCTACTCTCACTCAACGTGACATAAAAATGACCTGACACACTGTTCCATTAGTGAAAAAGTGAACAAGCTATGTTTCAATGCATAGAAGTCGTTTTAGACGTGTTTTTGAATTAAAAAGCTGAAAAGAAAAACACATGATTAGGGTGAAAAGCAGTTTAAAAGGGCTCTAAACTCCATCTATTCATCCATTTGAAATGGTTGAAAACTGCTGTTCTTAGTGCGATAGTAGACCAAAAACGTTCAACAATGCTACTCTCACTCAACGTGACATAAAAATGACCTGACACACACTGTTCCATTAGTGAAAAAGTGAACAAGCTATGTTTCAATGCAAAGAAGTCGTTTTAGACGTGTTTTTGAATGAAAAAGCTGAAAAGAAGTCAAACACATGATTAGGGTGAAAAGAAGAGTTTCTACAATGATATTGTCAATAAAAGTGAGAGGTTTCCAATTATTTGTTAAAACAAGTTACCTCCTAGCTAAAAACTCTTTTGGAGTTCTTTTGTACTCATCCATTTAAGGGAATTACAACTGCTGTTCTTAATGTGATATCAGACCAAATACGTTCAGTAATGCAACTCTCACTCAACGTGACATAAAAATAACTTGACACACAGGTTTCCTTGCGTTTTTTGAACAAGTGAAGTTTCAATGCAAAGAAGTCGTTTTAGACGTGTTTTTGAATAAACCCGTTATAAAGAAGGTAGACTTTTTAACATGTGTTTAAACACCTGTGAGTGGGTGAAAAGCAGTCTAAAAGGTCTTCGACAATGATATTGTCAATAAAAGTAAGAGGTTTCCGTTATTTGTTAAAACAAGTGACCTCTTAGCTAAGAACAGTCTTTTGGGGTTATTTTGGACTCATCCAGCTGAAATGAGTGTAAATTGCTGTTCTTAACGTGATATCAGACCAAACACGTTCAACAATGCTACTCTCACTCAAAGTGACATAAAAATGACACGACACACACTGTTCCATTAGTGAAAAAGTGAACAAGCTAAGTTTCAATGCAAAGAAGTCGTTTTAGACGTGTTTTTGAATTAAAAAGCTGAAAAGAAGAACACATGATTAGGGTGAAAAGCAGTTTAAAAGGGCTCTAAACTCCATCTATTCATCCATTTGAAATGGTTGAAAACTGCTGTTCTTAGTGTGATAGTAGACCAAACACGTTCAACAATGCTACTCTCACTCAACGTGACATAAAAATGACTTGACACACACTGTTCTATTAGTGCATTTTCAATTAAAGTTTCGCGTGCAAAGAAGTCGTTTTAGACGTGTTTTTGAATGAAAAAGCTGAAAAGAAGTCAAACACATGATTAGGGTAAAAAAGCAGTTTAAAAGGGCTCTAAAATCCATCTATTCATCCATTTGAAATGGTTGAAAACTGCTGTTCTTAGTGCAATAGTAGACCAAACACGTTCAACAATGCTACTCTCACTCAACGTGACATAAAAATGACCTGACACACACTGTTCCGTTAGTGAATTTTCTGAACAAGTGAAGTTTCACGTGCAAAGAAGTCGTTTTAGACGTGTTTTTGAATAAAACAGCTGAAAATATGTCAAACACATGATTAGGGTGAAAAGAAGAGTTTCTACAATGATATTGTTAATAAAAGTGAGAGGTTTCCAATTATTTGTTAAAACAAGTTACCTCCTAGCTAAAAAGTCTTTTGGAGTTCTTTTGTACTCATCCATTCAAGGGAATTAAAACTGCTGTTCTTAATGTGATATCAGACCAAATACGTTCAGTAATGCAACTCTCACTCAACGTGACATAAAAATAACTTGACACACAGGTTTCCTTGCGTTTTTTGAACAAGTGAAGTTTGGATGCAAAGAAGTCGTTTTAGACGTGTTTTTGAATTAAAAAGCTGAAAAGAAGTCAAAGACATGATTAGGGTGAAAAGCAGTTTAAAAGGGCTCTAAAATCCATCTATTCATCCATTTGAAATGGTTGAAAACTGCTGTTCTTAATGTGATAGTAGACCAAACACGTTCAACAATGCTACTCTCACTCAACGTGACATAAAAATGACCTGACACACTGTTCCATTAGTGAAAAAGTGAACAAGCTATGTTTCAATGCAAAGAAGTCGTTTTAGACGTGTTTTTGAATTAAAAAGCTGAAAAGAAAAACACATGATTAGGGTGAAAAGCAGTTTAAAATGGCTCTAAAATCCATCTATTCATCCATTTGAAATGGTTGAAAACTGCTGTTCTTAGTGCGATAGTAGACCAAACACGTTCAACAATGCTACTCTCACTCAACATGACATAAAAATGACCTGACACACACTGTTCCGTTAGTGAATTTTCTGAACAAGTGAAGTTTCACGTGCAAAGAAGTCGTTTTAGACGTGTTTTTGAATAAAACAGCTGAAAATATGTCAAACACATGATTAGGGTGAAAAGAAGAGTTTCTACAATGATATTGTTAATAAAAGTGAGAGGTTTCCAGTTATTTGTTAAAACAAGTTACCTCCTAGCTAAAAAGTCTTTTGGAGTTCTTTTGTACTCATCCATTTAAGGGAATTAAAACTGCTGTTCTTAATGTGATATCAGACCAAATACGTTCAGTAATGCAACTCTCACTCAACGTGACATAAAAATAACTTGGCACACAGGTTTCCTTGCGTTTTTTGAACAAGTGAAGTTTGGATGCAAAGAAGTCGTTTTAGACGTGTTTTTGAATTAAAAAGCTGAAAAGAAGTCAAACACATGATTAGGGTAAAAAAGCAGTTTAAAAGGGCTCTAAAATCCATCTATTCATCCATTTGAAATGGTTGAAAACTGCTGTTCTTAGTGCGATAGTAGACCAAACACGTTCAACAATGCTACTCTCACTCAACATGACATAAAAATGACCTGACACACACTGTTCTATTAGTGCATTTTCAATTGAAGTTTCGCGTGCAAAGAAGTCGTTTTAGACGTGTTTTTGAATTAAAAAGCTGAAAAGAAGAACACATGATTCGGGTGAAAAGCAGTTTAAAATGGCTCTAAAATCCATCTATTCATCCATTTGAAATGGTTGAAAACTGCTGTTCTTAGTGCGATAGTAGACCAAACACGTTCAACAATGCTACTCTCACTCAACGTGACATAAAAATGACCTGACACACACTGTTCCGTTAGTGAATTTTCTGAACAAGTGAAGTTTCGCGTGCAAAGAAGTCGTTTTAGACGTGTTTTTGAATGAAAAAGCTGAAAAGAAGTCAAACACATGATTAGGGTAAAAAAGCAGTTTAAAAGGGCTCTAAAATCCATCTATTCATCCATTTGAAATGCTTGAAAACTGCTGTTCTTAGTGCGATAGTAGACCAAACACGTTCAACAATGCTACTCTCACTCAACGTGACATAAAAATGACCTGACACACACTGTTCCGTTAGTGAATTTTCTGAACAAGTGAAGTTTCACGTGCAAAGAAGTCGTTTTAGACGTGTTTTTGAATAAAACAGCTGAAAATATGTCAAACACATGATTAGGGTGAAAAGAAGAGTTTCTACAATGATATTGTTAATAAAAGTGAGAGGTTTCCAATTATTTGTTAAAACAAGTTACCTCCTAGCTAAAAACTCTTTTGGAGTTCTTTTGTACTCATCCATTTAAGGGAATTAAAACTGCTGTTCTTAATGTGATATCAGACCAAATACGTTCAGTAATGCAACTCTCACTCAACGTGACATAAAAATAACTTGACACACAGGTTTCCTTGCGTTTTTTGAACAAGTGAAGTTTGGATGCAAAGAAGTCGTTTTAGACGTGTTTTTGAATTAAAAAGCTAAAAAGAAGAACACATGATTAGGGTGAAAAGCAGTTTAAAATGGCTCTAAACTCCATCTATTCATCCATTTGAAATGGTTGAAAACTGCTGTTCTTAGTGCGATAGTAGACCAAAAACGTTCAACAATGCTACTCTCACTCAAAGTGACATAAAAATGACCCGACACACACTGTTCCATTAGTGAAAAAGTGAACAAGCTAAGTTTCAATGCAAAGAAGTCGTTTTAGACGTGTTTTTGAATTAAAAAGCTGAAAAGAAGAACACATGATAAGGGTGAAAAGCAGTTTAAAAGGGCTCTAAACTCCATCTATTCATCCATTTGAAATGGTTGAAAACTGCTGTTCTTAGTGTGATAGTAGACCAAACACGTTCAACAATGCTACTCTCACTCAACGTGACATAAAAATGACTTGACACACACTGTTCTATTAGTGCATTTTCAATTAAAGTTTCGCGTGCAAAGAAGTCGTTTTAGACGTGTTTTTGAATGAAAAAGCTGAAAAGAAGTCAAACACATGATTAGGGTAAAAAAGCAGTTTAAAAGGGCTCTAAAATCCATCTATTCATCCATTTGAAATGGTTGAAAACTGCTGTTCTTAGTGCAATAGTAGACCAAACACGTTCAACAATGCTACTCTCACTCAACGTGACATAAAAATGACCTGACACACACTGTTCCGTTAGTGAATTTTCTGAACAAGTGAAGTTTCACGTGCAAAGAAGTCGTTTTAGACGTGTTTTTGAATAAAACAGCTGAAAATATGTCAAACACATGATTAGGGTGAAAAGAAGAGTTTCTACAATGATATTGTTAATAAAAGTGAGAGGTTTCCAATTATTTGTTAAAACAAGTTACCTCCTAGCTAAAAAGTCTTTTGGAGTTCTTTTGTACTCATCCATTCAAGGGAATTAAAACTGCTGTTCTTAATGTGATATCAGACCAAATACGTTCAGTAATGCAACTCTCACTCAACGTGACATAAAAATAACTTGACACACAGGTTTCCTTGCGTTTTTTGAACAAGTGAAGTTTGGATGCAAAGAAGTCGTTTTAGACGTGTTTTTGAATTAAAAAGCTGAAAAGAAGTCAAAGACATGATTAGGGTGAAAAGCAGTTTAAAAGGGCTCTAAAATCCATCTATTCATCCATTTGAAATGGTTGAAAACTGCTGTTCTTAATGTGATAGTAGACCAAACACGTTCAACAATGCTACTCTCACTCAACGTGACATAAAAATGACCTGACACACTGTTCCATTAGTGAAAAAGTGAACAAGCTATGTTTCAATGCAAAGAAGTCGTTTTAGACGTGTTTTTGAATTAAAAAGCTGAAAAGAAAAACACATGATTAGGGTGAAAAGCAGTTTAAAATGGCTCTAAAATCCATCTATTCATCCATTTGAAATGGTTGAAAACTGCTGTTCTTAGTGCGATAGTAGACCAAACACGTTCAACAATGCTACTCTCACTCAACATGACATAAAAATGACCTGACACACACTGTTCCGTTAGTGAATTTTCTGAACAAGTGAAGTTTCACGTGCAAAGAAGTCGTTTTAGACGTGTTTTTGAATAAAACAGCTGAAAATATGTCAAACACATGATTAGGGTGAAAAGAAGAGTTTCTACAATGATATTGTTAATAAAAGTGAGAGGTTTCCAGTTATTTGTTAAAACAAGTTACCTCCTAGCTAAAAAGTCTTTTGGAGTTCTTTTGTACTCATCCATTTAAGGGAATTAAAACTGCTGTTCTTAATGTGATATCAGACCAAATACGTTCAGTAATGCAACTCTCACTCAACGTGACATAAAAATAACTTGACACACAGGTTTCCTTGCGTTTTTTGAACAAGTGAAGTTTGGATGCAAAGAAGTCGTTTTAGACGTGTTTTTGAATTAAAAAGCTGAAAAGAAGTCAAACACATGATTAGGGTAAAAAAGCAGTTTAAAAGGGCTCTAAAATCCATCTATTCATCCATTTGAAATGGTTGAAAACTGCTGTTCTTAGTGCGATAGTAGACCAAACACGTTCAACAATGCTACTCTCACTCAACATGACATAAAAATGACCTGACACACACTGTTCTATTAGTGCATTTTCAATTGAAGTTTCGCGTGCAAAGAAGTCGTTTTAGACGTGTTTTTGAATTAAAAAGCTGAAAAGAAGAACACATGATTAGGGTGAAAAGCAGTTTAAAATGGCTCTAAAATCCATCTATTCATCCATTTGAAATGGTTGAAAACTGCTGTTCTTAGTGCGATAGTAGACCAAACACGTTCAACAATGCTACTCTCACTCAACGTGACATAAAAATGACCTGACACACACTGTTCCGTTAGTGAATTTTCTGAACAAGTGAAGTTTCGCGTGCAAAGAAGTCGTTTTAGACGTGTTTTTGAATGAAAAAGCTGAAAAGAAGTCAAACACATGATTAGGGTAAAAAAGCAGTTTAAAAGGGCTCTAAAATCCATCTATTCATCCATTTGAAATGGTTGAAAACTGCTGTTCTTAGTGCGATAGTAGACCAAACACGTTCAACAATGCTACTCTCACTCAACGTGACATAAAAATGACCTGACACACACTGTTCCGTTAGTGAATTTTCTGAACAAGTGAAGTTTCACGTGCAAAGAAGTCGTTTTAGACGTGTTTTTGAATGAAAAAGCTGAAAAGAAGTCAAACACATGATTAGGGTGAAAAGAAGAGTTTCTACAATGATATTGTCAATAAAAGTGAGAGGTTTCCAATTATTTGTTAAAACAAGTTACCTCCTAGCTAAAAACTCTTTTGGAGTTCTTTTGTACTCATCCATTTAAGGGAATTACAACTGCTGTTCTTAATGTGATATCAGACCAAATACGTTCAGTAATGCAACTCTCACTCAACGTGACATAAAAATAACTTGACACACAGGTTTCCTTGCGTTTTTTGAACAAGTGAAGTTTCAATGCAAAGAAGTCGTTTTAGACGTGTTTTTGAATAAACCCGTTATAAAGAAGGTAGACTTTTTAACATGTGTTTAAACACCTGTGAGTGGGTGAAAAGCAGTCTAAAAGGTCTTCGACAATGATATTGTCAATAAAAGTAAGAGGTTTCCGTTATTTGTTAAAACAAGTGACCTCTTAGCTAAGAACAGTCTTTTGGGGTTATTTTGGACTCATCCAGCTGAAATGAGTGTAAATTGCTGTTCTTAACGTGATATCAGACCAAACACGTTCAACAATGCTACTCTCACTCAAAGTGACATAAAAATGACTTGACACGCACTGTTCTATTAGTGCATTTTCAATTGAAGTTTCGCGTGCAAAGAAGTCGCTTTAGACGTGTTTTTGAATTAAAAAGCTGAAAAGAAGAACACATGATTAGGGTGAAAAGCAGTTTAAAATGGCTCTAAAATCCATCTATTCATCCATTTGAAATGGTTGAAAACTGCTGTTCTTAGTGCGATAGTAGACCAAACACGTTCAACAATGCTACTCTCACTCAACGTGACATAAAAATGACCTGACACACACTGTTCCATTAGTGAAAAAGTGAACAAGCTATGTTTCAATGCAAAGAAGTCGTTTTAGACGTGTTTTTGAATTAAAAAGCTGAAAAGAAAAACACATGATTAGGGTGAAAAGCAGTTTAAAATGGCTCTAAAATCCATCTATTCATCCATTTGAAATGGTTGAAAACTGCTGTTCTTAGTGCAATAGTAGACCAAACACGTTCAACAATGCTACTCTCACTCAACGTGACATAAAAATGACCTGACACACACTGTTCCGTTAGTGAATTTTCTGAACAAGTGAAGTTTCACGTGCAAAGAAGTCGTTTTAGACGTGTTTTTGAATAAAACAGCTGAAAATATGTCAAACACATGATTAGGGTGAAAAGAAGAGTTTCTACGATGATATTGTCAATAAAAGTGAGAGGTTTCCAATTATTTGTTAAAACAAGTTACCTCCTAGCTAAAAACTCTTTTGGAGTTCTTTTGTACTCATCCATTTAAGGGAATTACAACTGCTGTTCTTAATGTGATATCAGACCAAATACGTTCAGTAAAGCAACTGTCACTCAACGTGACATAAAAATAACTTGACACAAAGGTTTCCTTGCGTTTTTGGAACAAGTGAAGTTTCAATGCAAAGAAGTCGTTTTAGACGTGTTTTTGAATAAACCCGTTCTAAAGAAGGTAGACTTTTTAACATGTGTTTAAACACCTGTGAGTGGGTGAAAAGCAGTCTAAAAGGTCTTCGACAATGATATTGTCAATAAAAGTAAGAGGTTTCCGTTATTTGTTAAAACAAGTGACCTCTTAGCTAAGAACAGTCTTTTGGGGTTATTTTGGACTCATCCAGCTGAAATGAGTGTAAATTGCTGTTCTTAACGTGATATCAGACCAAACACGTTCAACAATGCTACTCTCACTCAAAGTGACATAAAAATGACTTGACACGCACTGTTCTATTAGTGCATTTTCAATTGAAGTTTCGCGTGCAAAGAAGTCGTTTTAGACGTGTTTTTGAATTAAAAAGCTGAAAAGAAGAACACATGATTAGGGTGAAAAGCAGTTTAAAATGGCTCTAAAATCCATCTATTCATCCATTTGAAATGGTTGAAAACTGCTGTTCTTAGTGCGATAGTAGACCAAACACGTTCAACAATGCTACTCTCACTCAACGTGACATAAAAATGACCTGACACACACTGTTCCATTAGTGAAAAAGTGAACAAGCTATGTTTCAATGCAAAGAAGTCGTTTTAGACGTGTTTTTGAATTAAAAAGCTGAAAAGAAAAACACATGATTAGGGTGAAAAGAAGTCTAAAAGA